>NC_064808.1:46306000-46533214 GCF_023721935.1 Panthera uncia | reverse complement strand
CCTCTCTCTCTGCCCCTCCCCCGTTCATGCTCTGTCTCTCTGTCTCAAAAATAAATAAACGTTAAAAAAAAAAAATTAAAAAAAAAAAACAGAAGAGGGGCACCTGCTTCTTTCTCTGCCCCTCCCCTGCTTGCGTGCTCACAAGCATGTGCTCTTTCTCAAAAATAAATAAACTTAAAAAAAAAAAAAAAAAAGGAAGAAACTTTTGATAGGTATAACAATGTGGATGCATCTCAAAAACATGCTGAGTGAGGGGCGCCTGGGTGGCTCAGTCAGTTAAGCCTCTGACTGGCTCAGATCATGATCTCGCAGTCCAAGAGTCAAAGCCCTGCACTGGGCTCTGTGCTGACAGCTCAGAGCCTGGAGCCTGCTTCGGATTCTGTGTCTCCCTCTCTCTATGCCCCTCCCCCGCTTATGGTCTCACGCTCTCTCTCTTTCTTTCAAAAATAAACTTTAAAAATAAAAATAAATTTTAAAAACCATGCTGAGTGAAAGAAGACTTACATAAAAGAGTATACATGCTGTATGATTCCATTTACATAAAGTTCTAGAATGGAAAAATTAATCTATGGTGAAAAAAAAGAACAGTGACAGTGATTGCCTCTAGGAGGTTAGGGGCAAGAATGGACTGGGAACAGGCATAAAGGAACATTTTGAGGTAATGGTACTATACTGTATCTTTTTCTTAATGTTTATTTATTTTTGAGAGAGAGAGAGAAAGAGAACGTGAGTAGGGGAGAGGCAGAGAGAGAGGGAGACACAGAATCTGAACAAGGCTCCAGGCTCCAAGCTGTCAGTGCAGAGCCCAACACAGGGCTCAAACCCTTGAATCATGAGATCATGACCTGAGCTGAAGTCAGACGCTTACTGACTGTGCCCCTACTATATCTTGATAAGAGGCTGGGTTATGCAGTGCATAAAATTCCCAGAAACGTAAACTTAAGATTTGTGTATCTCATTATATGTAAATTTTACATCAAAAGAAAAAAAAAAAGAATATTTCATTTTAGAATGTTGATAATATGCATGCTAAGTTTAATAATTAAGCATAATGATATCAACAATTTACTTTGAAATGCATCCAAAAGCAGATGAATAAATGGATGACAGAGGAATTAAACAGATGGATTAATATGTAATAAAATATAGTAAAATGTAAATTGTACAAAATAGATAGTATGCATGCAGTGTTCACTGTAAACTTCCTTCAACTTCACAGCTTTGAAATTTTTCATAATCATATGTAGAGAAAAAATATATATCTAATCCCTCAAGTTTCAAGTTTTTATTTAAGATTTTATTTTGGGGGCCCCTGGCTGGCTCAGTCAGAAGAGCATGAGACTCTTGATCTCAGGGGGTCATGAGTTCAAGCCCCACATTGGGTGCAGAGATTACTTAAAATTAAGTTTCTTTATTTAAGTAATCTCTGCACCTAACGTGGGGCTCAAACATACCACCCCAAGATCAAGAGTTGCATGCTCCAACACCTGAGCCAGCCAGGCGCCCCACCCTCAATGTTCAATTTAAAATCAATTATTTCCACTACCCTTTCTTGTCACCCTCAGCCTTCTGAACCCTCAGTCTTCCTGCTGTAGCACTCACCTGGCAATTTTATGTTAGTTATCTTTTCACATACTGCCTTGTATTTATAAAACAGAGTGTAAGCCTCTTGGGAGCTGCCTCTTGATAGAACAGAAAAGACAGTAGTGATGTTGATCATACTTTCTATGTAAGTATAAATTCTTTTATGAGACATAATTTCCAAAAGACAGCTAACCTGTCACTCAACTAAAATATAAATACATATATTTATCAGCATACACAACACACACACATACTGAAAACTAAAGTAAAAACCATGATAACTTTTAACCAAGTTGCCCTTGGTTTTGTTGTTTTGTTCTGAGTTCTTGGCTACTGAATTCACCAGTGCAAAATGAACTGTTGATGCTTTGTCAAAATATTCTGTGAAGACCTCTGACACCAGAGGTCTCAGATCTTTATCTTAGGACAAAGGTTTCCCTGGGAAGTTATGTGTAAACTAATTTTATGACCATGTAAGTCAGAAAAATCACATAAAAAGTGATGACATTCTTTAAAATTGATCAACATCTTCTCATTGTTCAATACAACATTTAATTAATCCTAAAGAAGGGTTACTACTTTCCTGCTGCAAAAATTATACACAATAAACATTTAGGATCTTAAAATCTCCTATCACTTTATAGATACCTTCTGTCTACATCTGTTAAAGGCCAATAATAAAACATATAAGACTCTTCTGTAATCCTCCTGTAAACAAAAAATACCACCATAAGAAATCAACATTTAGGTATGGACAAAAGGTAATAAGCACATATATCATTCATATTTTATAGTAATTTTAATGATTCCACATTTTTATCCCCAAAAGATATGAAGCTAGTACTCAAACAAGTTGGTTATTTTTATAAATTTTATTTTTTATTATTTTTTTAGAGATAAAGCACATGAGTGAGGGAGAGGGCAGAGGAAGAAAGAGAGAGAATCTCAAGCAGGCTTCATGCTTAGCACAGAGCATGACACAGGGCTCGATACCATGACCCCAGGATCATGACCTGAACCAAAATCAAGAGTTGGATGCTCAACCAACTAAGCCACCCAGGTGCCCCTGATGTATTTATAATTAACTTTTTGAGGAACTTCCACACTGTTTCCCAACAGTGTACACAGGCTCTCTTTTTCCATATCCTCTCTATCACTTATCTCTTAGCTTTTTCACAATAGCCATTCTAACAGGTGAGAGGTGATATCTCATTGTGGCTTTGATTTGCATTTCCCTAGTAATTAGTGACATTAAACATCTTTTCATGTGCCTACTGGCTATCTATATGTCTTCTTTGGAAACACATCAATTCAGATCCTCTGCCCCCATTTTTTTTTTTTTTAAATAGGCTTCATGCCCAGCACAGAGCCCAACACGAGGCCTGAACCCATGACTCCAAGACCAAGACCTGAGCCAAGATCAAGAGTCGGACACTTAACCAACTGAGCCACCCAGGCATTCTTCCACTGACCTTCTTTAATCAGATTTGTTTTTTATTGTTGAGTTGTAGGAGTTCTTTTTTTTTTTAAGGCAATCTCTGCACCCAATGTGAAGCTAAAATTTATGACCCTGAGATCAAGAGTCATATGCTCCACTGACTGAGCCAACCAGGGACTTGTAGGAGTTCTTTACATATTTTGGATACTAAGCTCTTTGCAGATATATGATTTGCAAATAACTTCTCCCATTCATTGGGATGTCCTCTCATTTTGATGGTTTCCTTTAATACGCAGAAGCTTTTTGGTTTGATGTAGTACCATTTGTTTATTTTTGCTTTCCTTACCCTTGCCTTTGGCATCAGATCCACAACATATCACTAAAACTTATGTCGAGACTGCCGCCTATGTTTTCTTCAAGGAATTTTATGATTTCAGGTCTTACATTCAAGTCTTTAATCCATTCTGAGTTAATTTTTATGTATGGTGTAAGATAATGGTTTAGTTTCATTCTTTTGCATTCAGTTGACTAGTTTTCCAACACATTTTATTGAAGAAACTGTCCTCCTTCCATTGTATGTTTTTGGCTCCCTTGTCATAAATTTTTTTTAAGTTTGTTTATTTTGAGAGTGCATGTGCGAGAGCAGGGGAAGGGCAGAGAGAAAGAGGGCGAGAGAGAGAATCCCACACTGTCAGTGCAGAGCCCAAAGCGGAACGTCACATGGGGCTCAAACTCACAAACCATGAGATCACAACCTGAGCCAAGATCAGGAGTCAGATGCTCAACTGACTGAGGTACCCAAGCATCTCTCCCTTGTCATAATTAATTGTCCATATATGTGTGGGCTTATTTCTGGGTTCTCAATTCTGTTCCACTGATCTGTGTCTATTTTTAAAAATTTTTTCAATTTTTATTTATTTTTGAAGGTGGGGGTGCAGACACAGAGGGAGACACAGAATCTGAAGTAGGCTCCACGCTCTGAGCTGTCAGCACAGAGCCCAATGCAGGGTTTGAACTCATGAACCACAAGATCATAACCAGAGCCAAAGTTGGACACTTAACCGACTGAGCCACCCAGGCGCCCCTGTGTGACATTATTGTAAAGCCAATATCATACTGTTTGATTACTATAGCTTTGTAGTAGAGTTTGAAATCAAGAAGTGTGATACCTCCAGCTTTGTTCTTCCTTCTCAAGACAGCTTTGGCTATTTGGGATCTTTTATGGTTCTGAACAAATTTTAGAATTATTTGTTCTAGTTCTGTGAAAAATGCCAAGGAAATTTTGATAAAGATTGCATTGAATCTATAGATTGCTTTGGATAGTATGGACAGTTTTAACAATACTAACTCTTCCAAACCATGGGCACAAAATGTCTTTCCATTTATTTGTGTCTTTTCCATTTTCTTTCATCAGTGTCATAGTTTTCAGTATACAGATGTTTTACCTCCTTGGTTAAATTTACTCCTAGGTATTTTATTCTTTTTGATGCAATTGTAAATGGGATTGCTTTCTTATTTCTTTTTGATAGTTTGTTATTAGTATAGAGAAAAGCAATAGACTTCTGTATACTGATTTTGTATCTTGCAACTTTACTGAATTCGTTTATTAGTTCTAACACTTTTTTTGGTGGAGAGTTTAGGATTTTTTATAAATGGGTATCATGTCATCTGCAAATACTGACAGGTTTACTTCTTACTTTCTAATGTCAATGCCTTTTATTTCTTTTTCTTGCTTTATTGCTATGGCTAGGACTTCCAATAATGTGCTGAATAAAACTGGCATTCCCGTCTTGTTCCTGATCTTAGAGAAAAAGCTTTCAGGGTTTGTTTGTTTTTTAAGATTTTATTTTTAAGTAATCTCTACACCCAATGTGGGGCTCAAACTTGCAATCTCAAGATCAAGAGTTGCATGTTCTACTGACTGAGACAGCCAAGCTCCCCTCAGGGTTCCTTTCCAAATATAAGCTCTGTTCCCAAAATGGGGCTTATACTCCCAACCCAAGATCAACAGTCACATGCTTTACCAACTGAGCCAGTCAGGCACCCAAAGCCTTCAGTTTGTCACCACTGAGTATGATGTTAGCTCTGAGTTTGTCATACGTGGGCTTTAGTATGTTGAGGTACACTTCTCTATACACACTTTGTTGAGAGTTTTTATCATAAATGGATGTGGAGTTTTGTCAAATCTGTTTTTCTGCACCTATTGAGTTGATACTATTTTTCTCTTTCATTTTGTTAAACTACCTTAACTACGTAAAAAAGAGGAATATGCCATATCAAATGGAAAACTTATCCTGGCTGAAATTAAAGTATCTGGAACACATTCAACATATTCAAAAATTATTATAGGATATGTAAGGGAATACTTGAACACTCTGTTATCCCTAAAAAGCAAAAACGTAGTTAACATTAAAAAATAATATAACTCTGAGGCACCTGGGTGGCTCAGTCGGTTAAGTGTCAGACTTCGGCTCAGGTCATGATCTCGTGGTTCGTAAGCTTGAGCCCTACATCAGACTCTGTGCAGACAGCTCAGAGTTTGGAGCCTGCTTCAGATTCCGTGTCTTCCTCTCCCTCTGCCCCTCCCGCACTCACACTCTATCTCCCTCTCTCTAACACAAATAAACATTAAAAAATAAATAAAAATATAACTCAAGCACTATGTGAGAAAAGATGCCCAAATAAGTCTTTATATTAATTTATGAAATTAATATAAAAAATAATAACTACAAGATAATTCAAGGTGCTTATATAACTGTGCTTCCATCTTAGGTAAAGCCTACTAAGGGACGTTTGTAAATAGCAGACAGCTTGAAGATCATAACAGTCAATAGATTCCAAAACAGTTCTGTTGCCACACTCCTCTCTTCGTGGCTCCAGAGTAGTCCTTATAATGAGGAAGGGATGGCCAGCAGCCATAATTTACCCTTCCCCCCATCGATAATTTGTACAGTGACTCAGTCTCCCTTATCTCTAACTCTAATAATCAAAGTACTTCAGAAAAATTAAACTTAGCCTATCAGAAAAAAAAGCTGAGCATAAATGATTTAGCGGTTGTATAAACACCTGATCTATTTATACTAAAAATTCTCTTTTTAGGTAAAGTACCTATTTAAAGACATGGAGGGAGCAGAAAAGGATAGCATTTAGGTTGCCATCCCACATAAGTAAATTGTTCATTCAAAATTCATTTCACACATATTTACTAGGGATCTTTTAGGTGCCAGGTACTTTACTAGGGACTAGGAATTTTTAAAAAATGAGTAGGATACAATTCCTATCTTAAAAGAGCTCATAGAGAGATAGACAAGTCAGCAAAATAATCAGCATAAAAAGTAAAAAAAATAAATAAATAAAGCTGGAAGCAGCCTATACAAACCCAAAACTGTCTAGACCCAGACCTTTATGTGAAAGAGAAATAAATTTCTATATTGTTGAAGACATTTATGTTAGGTCTCTACTATAGGCAGCCAAACCTATGTCCAAACAGAGTGCTCTTTATACTAATGGAAAAAGACCCTTCCATTTTCCCTTCCAGGAAAAGAAAGGCATTGACTATAGGAACAGACAGAAAGAAGAATGTAAGAAAAATTTAAGAAGAAAAATTAAACACTTTCAAGTGAAAATGAGGGAGAAAAGAAAAAGTGTAGCAAGTTTCTGACTTGGGTGAATGACCAAGGTGAAAAAGTTTGGAAGAGCCAGGTATGTTCATTTGACAATACTGAATTTCCAAGTCCTAGAAGACATTTAGGTGGATTTTTTTTTCTGTAGGCAGTTCCACCTCCTAGTCCCCATCTATATACCCTTGCTAGTATCCTCTTGATGCCTTGTGGCTGTCCAAAACTACCCAATGATTACAAATTTAGTTTTCATACTGATAAGGATATAAGTCTTTTAAAGGAAGAATTTTCCATTTCTTTGCTAATGAGACTGATCAAGCTTAACAAAATTATAAATTCCTTAAGAACAAAGTCAATATCCCCCTCCCCGAATACCAACCAATCACTCAATTATTGACACTTGACTGAATGGCTTAAATCCATTTGGCACTTCACTTACGAAAGGCTGCTAATCTTTTTCTAAAGAAGAGTCTAGCTTTTTCCTAAATTCTCTACTCCTATTAATAGAACCTGTAAAAGGGAACCTTCAGTATCTGGCTTGTTTTTTGTTGCAGCGTGATGCCTGGCACATAATAGCCAATAAAGACTTTTCAAATAAACAAATAACTAAATAATGTATTTACCTGGGGATACCCCAATTTCAACAGAGGATTTGTTCACTGTGTATGAACAAGAGCCTTGAACTCAAACAAACACACACACCAGGATTCAGATACTGATGCCTCAAGTTCCAGCTATGTAACCCTGAGCAAATTACTTAATGTCTCCAAATCTCGGTAACTTCATCTACCTTATATATTTAAGAGAAATTAACGAAACCAGATAAAGTTTCACATATGGTATTTGATAAGTGGCAGTCATATTAATAGAAACTGCACATCCCATCTTTCAAAAAATTTAAAAAGGCCAGAGAATATTATCCTATAATCTCCTGAAACACATTGTGGTGACTTTATCAAATGCTATAGTGTTTTCAAATATCCTTCATTCTTCTACAATCACATTCTTCAAACACACAATCTTAACAATAGCAGTAAAAGAAAATTTGGGGGAGGTAGAAGGGTAATATAGTTAACTTGTATTTTCAAAAACCTTCAGTTTTTCACCATCCTAAATCAATCTTTATTGTTGTTCCCTCTCATTTCTTTCCTCCTTTAAAAAAAATGATATTGGGGCGCCTGGGTGGCGCAGTCGGTTAAGTGTCCGACTTCGGCTCAGGTCACGATCTCGCGGTCCGTGAGTTCGAGCCCCGCGTCGGGCTCTGGGCTGATGGCTCAGAGCCTGGAACCTGCTTCCGATTCTGTATCTCCCTCTCTCTCTGCCCCTCCCCCATTCATGCTCTGTCTCTCTCTGTCTCAAAAATAAATAAACGTTAAAAAAAAAAAATTTTTTTAAATGATATTATTAATCTAATCCTGTGTGGATCTTGGTTTACTCAGGCTAAAATTATTTGGTAAAACATCTGTCTCAAAAGAAAAACAAGTAACATTCTTTTCAAATTCCATACAACCGCGTGGGACAATTATATAAAGCATTTGTAAAATTCACTCCAGTCCCAACTGCCACTTTCCATTGCAAATTAATTTTCATACTATTATTTTCCAAGCTTGTTCTGATACTTGATTTCTTTCTCTAAATGTAACTAGACTTAGCTTAATCTGGAAAAAACAAAGCATGTATTTTTACCTACAAGCAGATGTCCTTAACTATAAACAGATATTTTTCACTTAAAAACTTGTCCCAAAACTAGTCATTTTCTTTAAACAAGAATCTTTGAGGCGCCTGGGTGATTCAGTCTGTTAAACATCCCACTCCTGATTTCAGCTCAGGTCATGATCTCACGGTGAGATTGAGCCACTTGTTGGGTACATACCCCTGCTGTAAGAATGTGCACACTCAGTCTCTCAAAACATAAAAAAAAAATCTTCAATTTCAAGTTTTCATGTCTTATATTTTACATAAAATATAATGACAGAATATTTGCTTAAAGGAGAAAATACCTTGAGATGTCAAGTTCCCAAACAAGCTGTTTTCTTCAAATCATGGTACTGACCTTATAAATTAATAAAATATATAAAAGAGCTACAAACAAAGGCTCAAGGGAAAAGAAGTTATCTACAGAAGGGTCTTACCAATGGAAAATGAGCCTTTCCAAGGAAGATAAAAATTCTTTCTCCAAACTCAGTCTATTAGGGAAATCACCAAAAAAGAAAGTTCTACAACTCTGTCTACTTGATAAATACTAAGTAAATAATTATTCACCATCCATTAGATAGTAGTCTGCTAAAATAATAGAAGTATCTCTGCTGAAAGGACTTTTTTCCAGTTTTAAAGATTTTTCTGTTCATAGGATATTGCCCTCAAGGGAAGACCTTGTAATTTTCAGAACTCAGATCACTGGTTTTAAATATGTTTAGGACATGATAAAGGCCAAAGACAAGTAACAACTTGTAACACTGCAGAGACATAATTTGAATTAGGTATAAGGTCTCATATCCCTGCTCCAGTTCCTTAGCTTTCTCACCTTCATGAGACTTTGCAGTTTCCTCTGTTGTTGCTTAAGCAATGAATCTTATTAAGTGATTTTTTTCTAATTAAAATCCACCTGAAGGAAATGAGAGTAAAAATTAACACAATCCTTCCGGAAGAGAATTGAACAATACACCTCAAAACTATTTTTTTAATGTTCTTTTGGCTTTCAAGAATGGCTGGAACCAGAAGTTTAAATGATCTTTTCAAAGCTCGCACTCTCTCCCTCATGTTTTGGCTATCTTTGACTCTGTTCAATATTCAGCCAGACTCTCTAAACACAGGAGGGAAAAAACACATTGGCACCCCCAACTTGGTCATGGTCTCCAACCTTAGTTATCCTTGTAGAAAGAGATTTCCTTGTTTCTTCCAGAAGAAAAGACCCAGAGATGGCTCTATTTAGCCCAGTTTAAGATAGGGGGTGGGAGTAACTAGGACTAGCATTTTCTCTGGGACTACAGGAAACAGACAACAGCTTCCCACAGGAAAGGATGCTGAGGAGAAAATTAACACATAAATATACTTATAAGTATAAACATAAATATACCTATCCTTTGACCTAGCAATTCTACTGTTAGAAATTAAAACTTAACACTGTGTGCCAGACACTGTTTAAATAATTTGTAGAAATTAACTCATAAAATCTTTTTTTTTAATTTTTATTTATTTTTGAGAGAGACAGAGCGTGAGCAGGGGAAGGGCAGAGAGAGAGGGAGACACAGACAGAATCTGAAGCAGACTCCAGGCTCTGAGCTGTCAGCACAGAGACCGACATGGGGCTCAAACTCATGAACTGTTAGATCATGACCTGAGCCGAAGTCAGATGCTTAGCTGACTGAGCCACCCAGGCACCTGACTCATTTAATCTTCAAAACAACTCTATGAGGTGATACTATTTATTATTATACCATTTTATAGATACAGAAACTCACACACAGAAAAATTACATAGCTTGTCTAAGGCCAGAACTACTAAGAGGAATCAACCAGGAATCAAACTCAGATCATCTGGCTCAATCCCTTGCTTTTAACTACTAAACTTTACTGGCCTCTTTTTTATCCCAAGAAATTAAAGATGAATGCAAAGATTTAGCTAGGAGGATTCTTCACAGGCAACTATTTTTAACAGCAAAAATTTACAAATAACCAAAATGTCTAATCATAAGAGATTAATTGGTAAAATGACTATATGGACAATAAATTACATGTTAAAATAATAAACAGAATTTTTAGCTAATAAAAATTAGTGCTATCATATAATACATATTTAGAATATGGAAAGCTGCCAGTAATAAGCAGTTAAGTTTTAAAAATACGGATTGCATAAGAAAATAGATGCTACAAACTTCTTTTGTAACAAGTAAAATAAAAATGATAACATATACCATAGGGAACATAGTCAATAATACTGTAATGTTTGTTCATTTATTTTGACAGAGAGAGTGAGCAGTGTCTATATCTAGACTTACAGCGGGGATCATTTCATAATGTATAAAAATATCAAATCACTATATCTGAAACTAGTAAGATACTGTATGTCAATTATACTTCAATTAAAGGAAAAAAAGATGGAGTACCTGGGTGGCTCAGTTGGTTAAACATCCAACTCTTGATTTCAGCTCAGGTCATGATCTCACAGTTCATGACATCGAGCCCTATGTCAGGCTCTATGATGACAGCATGGAGCCTGCTTGGAATTCTACCTCTCCCTCTCTCTCTTTCTCAAAATAAATAAACAAACATTAAAAAAAAACAAAAGAAATCACACTGGAAAAAAAAATGATACCTATAAATGCACACAAAAACTTCCAGAAAAACATGTTAAAATGTCAGCAGTACATCACTTCACACCCAGTAGGATGGCATCTTGGCAAAATGGTGATTTCACCATACCATTTCTCCAAAATTGTCCATTAAAAATACATAATCTCTAGTGAGCCATAACATGTGCATAAAACACCAGTTATGCTGTTTTAGTTTGATATTTTAATCGGATGCTTTGGTAACTAGTTATTGTTTAATCATTAGTAGAAAAACTAGACTCATTCTACAAAAGAGTAAAAAAAAAGTGGTAGGAGGTCCCTCAACAGTCCCTCAATGCTCTCCTAACCACCTGTTCTGAGCCCAGCGCCCAGCCATGGCATGTCACCTGATCAGGGCTTTGGTCTCCTCGTGGCCATCTTCCATAAGTACTCAGGGAGGGAAGGTGACAAGAACACCCTGACCAAGAAGGAGCCAAAGGAGCCAATCCAGAAAGAGCTCACCACTGGCCCAAAGCTGTAGGATGCCAACACTGCAAAGGTGATGGAGGACCTGGACCAGGATGAGGACTATGTGGTCAATTCCCAGGAATATGTCACCTTCCTGAGGGCCTTCGCATTAATCTACAATGATGTCTTGAAGGGCTGAAAATAAATCAAGAAGGTAGATAGCACTCTCTATAGGATCTAAGTCAAATCCAGTGGTAGGTAAATGTACAAAAAAAATTTTTTTTGGTCAAAAACAAAAGTGGTAGGACAGCTTTCAGAAAACATTATTTCAATTTGAATGTACAAATTAAATCAGCCCAGGATTTAGATGTTTGGAGACTCAAACTATTGTTTTTTAAAAACTGCTTCAACTAACATTCATGCTTACTGAGTAATGAAAATGGTATCATTATTTGTTCAGATTAAAATCAAACAGGAAAGATTACAAAGCATTAATTAAAAACAAATATGAACACATAGTTCTACAGAATTTATTTTTCTTTTAAAAGTAACTGAGAATGTGATGCTTGTTTAGCTGCACTTTGATTTGTACATGAATATTATGACCGTGTTTCCAGGTAACATCAAAGTTTTGTCAATGCTGAGACCATGGGTGGAAAACGGGTACAAAAAGATGTCCTCTTCCCACATTTCTGTATGTGGTACATTCTTCTTTTCCTATCTGAATTCTAATATAGCAGTCCAGCTTATCCCATAGTTTAAGGACCATGGTTAAGGAATGAAATATCTCCTGAAGCACAGTCTTGGTATAATCATCCAGAAGAGACAGATCCCTGGACAGGAAACTAGAACCAGGAAAGTGTACCTTAGATAGATCTAACAGGAATGGACTGTTTGACCCCCATCGAAGGCCTAGACTTAAGGAAACATGTTGACAGGAAAAATGACCTCCATCATATGACAGGAGGCCATAAGCTAGCTAGGACAGTATCTCTTTCAGAGACCACAGATCAAACAGGCCTAAACTATACCTTGCAAACCAGATGACTGACTTGAAAGTTACTCTCTAGCTTCATTATCCTTGTTTTGTTTTCAGCCTTTAGAAAAGTCTTATTTCAGGGTTGTCTGGTTGACTCACTCGGTAGAGTGTGCCACCAGAGTGGCCATAAGAGTGCCACTAGAGTGGCACATTTTACCAACTGAGCCAGCCAGTCACACCTCCTCAAAAAAAGAAAAATCTTAAAAAAAAAAAAAAAGTCTTATTTCAGCTGTATCTCAACAAATAAAAAGGAAATGACTGGGCGGGGAGAGAGTTATTTAGGCCAGAATGTTAAGAAAAAAGCAGCATTCTATAAAAACACTAGAGAAACAGAAGAGGTGGGGAGCTCTGAGGTCAAGTCAACCTGTCCCATGTGGTGGCTTTCCTTCCATTGCCAACATTGGAAGACTGGGGTTCTATTAAAAAAAAAAATATGTATATATGTGTGTGTGTGTGTGTGTGTGTGTGTGTGTGTGTGTGTGTATATATATATATATATATAATGGAATATTACTTAGCCATAAAAAAGAATGAGATCTGTCATTTACAAAAATATAGATGGAATTAGAGAGTATAATGATAAGCAAGTTACTCAGAGAAAGATGAATACCATATGATTTCACTCATATATATAATTTAAGAAATAAAACAAATGAACAAAGGAAAAAAAGAGACAAAGAATGGACTCTTAAATGCAGGTTAACAAAGTGGTGGTTGCCAGAGGGGAGGTGAGGGGGCCAGACTGGTGAACTAGACAAAAAGGATTAAGAGTATACTTATCGTGATGAGCACTAATGTAGAGAATTGTTGAATCATTATATTGTACAACTGAAACTAACATAACACTGTATTTTAACTATACTTCAATTAAAAAAAATAATAGTAAATAAAAAAGAACTAGAAAATTTCTGTAAAAGTACCTAGAATCTAACTGTGACAAGATCTGATGAGATGGGTACTACAGCCAAGATTCAGCAACCTCTGTAATGTTTGAAATGTTTATAACGAGAATGTATTACTACAATAAATAAAATATAAAACAATTTTAGCAATAGACAGGTAAGTGAAAGCAGGAAGGTGCTGATATACTAGAACCATGACAGTATAAGTCAAAACTGGGTAGAAAAATAGATGAGCAGAATTTCTAATCATCTGGACAAAAAAAGAATTTAAGAGCCAAGCAGAAAAAGATCAGTCAGAAACTAGATCTCCCAAGTAGGAAAAGTCAAGAGGAGTAAAACAAGATGCACAGATTGTAAAGAAAGGTGAGCAGACCACCAGTTTAAAATCAAAGGCAATTACTCTGCTTCTTATGAAAGCAAGTTCTCCTATAGAAATACTTTTGAACATTCTTATGTAACAGGTTTTTAAATTTTGTTTTCCAAAGTATCAAGAATTTCAACTCAAGAGATAAAGTGCAGAAGAACGAGAAAAAAAATGCAATGAAAAGTAACTGGCCTATGAAAACAGTTGGGGGGAAAAAGTCCTACTACTCTAATATAATCTTCATTTATTACTTACAAGTTCTCTGTTCAAGTCCCAATATTATAACTTATCAGTTCTCTTCCAGTCCTAATATTTCAGCCAAATTGAGAATCTACTCATTGTTTATCACTTCAGTACATCTGCTACTACTACTGTCCCCTAACCTAAAAAACCCTCCCTATTCCTCTCCCTCAATCTTCTCCACTCCCCAGTCCCTACAATGTATTTATTAAGAAAAGTTTTGATTTAAAGTTAGAAAATCATCTGAGTACCATTTAATCCCACTTAATTCAATTTAAAATCAGTATGAAAGTGAGCAAATTATTTAACTTTGATAGACCCCACAGGGTAACTCACTGTATTTCTATCAAGAGTCCGTGAGATAATATACATGAAAATGCTCAGTATTTTTAAATGAACTGAAGATCCAATCTGATAGTCTCTCCTATAAAGAAAATGCCTAAATAAATGTAAGCTGTGTGACACATCTAAAGAAAATATCGATTGGCTTTCCCAACACAACAATATGGAGAGAACCGGTGGCACAAGTAAAAAAAAAAAAAAAAAAAATTTAAAGTAGCCTCCATGCCCACCGTGAGGCTTGAACTAAGTACCCTGAGATCAAGAGTCACATGCTCTACCAACTGAGCCCGCCAGACACCCCAGCACAAGTAAAATTTACAACAAAGAACATACATAGATCTAGGAGCACCTGGGTGGCTCAGTCAGTGAAGCATCTGACTCTTGGTTTCAGCTCAGGTCATGATCTCACAGCTTCATCATTTCAAGCCCTGCATTGGGATTTGCGCTGGCAGTGTGGAGCCTGCTTGGGATTCTCTCTCTCTCCCCCTCCCCCACTCACGCTGTCTCTCTCAAAATAAATAAATAAACTTTTAAAAAACTTTTAAAAAAGAACACACATAGATCTAAACCTTTTTAAAAACTATGTGCAAAACTCTGTGTGTGTGTGTGTGTATTCCAAGGAATTCTGACTTTTCCATAGTATATTATTCACCCAAATATTTACACTGAGTGTTGTTTTAACTTGTAATGTTATGAGAATGTTTTTTTTAATATATTTGCTTTTTGAAAGTACAACCTATTACAAAATTATTACAAAATTATTTTTTAATTAAGTCTTGTATTTTGTACTATCCTGTCCAGATAAATTTCCTAATACGTACAAACAGCAAGCATTATAAAAACTTCATGAGCCACTATGTTTATAGTAAGTTGAATAGTGTCACCCCCAAAATTCCACCAGAACTCCAGAATGTGACCTTATTTGGAAATAGGGTCTTTGTTGACGTAATTAGCTAAGGATCTCAAGATGAAATCATCCTAGATTTAGGGTGTCCCCTAAATCCAATGATTATTGTCTTCATAAGAGAAAGGAGGAGACATGGACACAGACACAAAAGAAAGCCATGTAAAAATGAGGCAGAGATCAGAGTGATTGCTGTCACAAACCAAGGAAGCCTAGAACCACCAGAAACTAAAAGAAGGAAGGATCCTTCCTTAGAGTATTCAGAGGGAGCAGTGTCCTCCCAGCACCTTGATTTCAGACTTACAGTCTCCAGAACTGTGAGAAAATAAGTGTTTTTATAAGCCACCAAATTTGCAAGATGTGTTATGGCAGTGCTGGAGAGCTCATAAGTGCTAGAGAGCTAAACTGCAGCTATCATACAATACACTGTAGTATTGTTAAAACATCTTGAAAAGTAAAGATTATTTCTCTGGCATTTTCCTATAATAATGTGAAGGTCCCCTTAAAATACAAGCTTTTTTTTTTTTTCTTTTTGTTCCTATACTCTAGAATAATCGATATCTGTAAAACTGTACATAAATTTTGTTTTAAACCTAGCCTGTCTCAAATTCATTTAAACTTAAGCAGCAGTTGTATGAAATATTTCCATAGGCAAAACTTTCATTCATTTTTTCAGTAAACAATGAAACACAGATATAACTAAAAAATAAAAATAAATAAAAGCTCTAATGAAAAATTCTAAAATGAAGACATAAGTATAAGAAAAAGTTAAATAATTATGAAACTATAAGTTATCTTTTCCTTTAAAAGGTAGATTACAGAAATGAGAATTTTAAATGAACAGCCTTTACTTTGTAAATAATTTCATAACCCAAGTCATTACTCAAGTTCAGCAATAATTAAGTAACTGGGCATTAAATCTTGTAATACCTAATGATCTCAGTTTTGACAATACCAATGTTTTAAAATTAAGAAATACTAGGGGCGCCTGGGTGGTTCAGTCAGTTAAGCATCCGATTCTTGATTTCAGTTCAGGTCATGATCTCACAGTTCATGGCATCGAGCTCCACACTGGGCTCTGCGCTGACAGCAAGGAGCCTACTTGGGATTCTCTCTCTCCTTGTCTCTCTGCCCTCCCCAGTTCCCACTCTCTTTCTCTCAAAATAAATAAATATTTAAAATAAATAAACACTAGTCTACTACCAACACAGTGACTTAGTCAGTGTCTTCATTTTTATAACAGTTTTTAATGAAGATGATCATCATGTCAGGCACATAATATATAACATAAATTAACCTACAACTGGAAAATAAAATTGCTGCTCAAAAAATTATTTTGAGAGGTTAGGTTTCTTAGGAATTCATTATTTTGATAGTTGTATCTAAAATTTAAAAGCTTACCCTGAAACCTTTCTCAACACACTGTACCACTATCTTTTCCCAATACCCAAAACTGTATTTCCCTATCCACTAATGCTAAGTTTACCTGTATATTTCTGGTTCTATCAAATGCCTATGGTACTTGTCACCTCCCACAAAATCCCCACAGGTGATCAGTGACATGTTTTTATGTACACCATTATAAAATATCTCCAAGACTAATCAAATGGCAATTTTATTTTCCAAAATACACACTCTTTAGAAGGGAGGAGTCAGAGCCCACTGATACACTTGTATTCTGTACACAGAATGTGTTTGAGACCCCAAGTCCTAAGGAACTTTCTTCCCATACTTATCCACCCACCCTCTCCAGCATCAATTGCTCTAACTCCATCCATTTCTACTCATTGTTCTGCCTTCATTTACGTTCAAATCTGTCCTATACATTTTTTTAAACTCTCACTGGACCTATTTCTGCAATTTAATTCAAACATATCTAACTAAGCACTAATCAACCAGACAACTCAGATAAAAAAAATGACATCCTTAAAAACAGTAACAATAATAAAGCCTTTATCCTTAAGATAAAGTGTTCAAAGTTTTCCAACCAGATACTCTTTTTTTTTTTTTTTAAGTAATCTCTACACCCAATGTGGGGCTCAAACTCACAACACCAATATCAAGAGATATTAATATGCTCCTCTGACTGAACCATCCAGGCAGCCCTCCAACCAGATATTCTTACCTCTCAAAATCAGATGACTCAAACAAATGGTCTTAATCTGCTGTTTCAACTTACTATCCTTTCTCCTGCTTTAAGTTTTGCAATTTGGTTTACAACACAAGATTCCAGCTGTAACAATTCTGGGGTAAGACTATCCTTGAATAAATTCTCAAATCAGAGCATGGTATACAGGAGTACAGGCTTAGGTAACTTCTAGCCCAGTATTTGCCACCCAACAGTGGTGTAACCATTCACAAGAGGAGGTGGGTGGGTGGTGCAACCAGGTGCATCAGTTTCTTTCTGAAAAGAAGAAAGTAGACTCCACATCCAGCATGAAACCCAACATGGAACCCAACACGGGGCTTAAACTTACAACCCCAATATCTAGACCTGAACTGAGATCAAGAGTTGGATGCTTAACAGACTGAGCCACCCAGGCACCCCAGTGCATTGGTTTCATATCCACAAAGTGGACTGAATTAAACAATCTGTACAGTTAACTTATAACTCTAACATTTTATGAAATGGAAAGATCTTGATTAACTCCACGTGTCACTGATCGTTCTGCCATACCTGACACTGAGAAATATTCCCTCACTTTCTATGACTCACTTTTCATGACTCTTGATTTCCTACACAGAAAACTCTAATTTATAATGGTTTAACCATATGAGGTTATAATCTTTCATGTAAAAAATAAAAATTCAGAGGGCAGTTATGACAATCTCACTATAAATCATTAGGACCCAGGTTCTTTCTAGGGTTTAAGTCCTTATCTACATGGCCATAGCTCTATCCTAATGACTGTCAAGTCTCTATGTCCAGCCTCTACTTGTCCCCTTTTCTGAAGTCTCAATTTGGATGGCTATGAAGTAAAACCCACCATCTTCCAAGTCCACAAAGACAAATTTTAACAGAAAAATATTTTCAACCACCTATTTAAGTCATGACATCACAAGTATCCCAGAGTTTCATGTTTGGAATTTTACATCACTTCTGACTCCTCTTTCACTTCCCACAGCTATGGGAAGTTCACACCATCATGAGCTCTAAAGAGAAAATAAGTTGGATTCGGTGAGGCTTATACAGCACACGACTTAGGACGTGCATTTATCAAATTGGCTTTGGCCCCCCACAACTCTACTGTAATGTTCTAAAGTCACTATCCATATTACCAAGTCCATGAGCCTATTTGTCCTTATTATCAAGTCCATGAGCCTATAGTAAGACTATTTGTGTCACCCCAAAACTCGTATGTTGAGACCTAACTCCCAATGTGATAGCATTTGAAGGTGGTGCCAAAGTGATGATATTTGGAGGTGACTAGGCCATGAGGGCTCTGTCCTCATGAATGAGATGAGTGCCCTTATAAAAGAGGCTCCAGAGACTTCTCTTGTCCCTTCCACCATGCAAAGACATGATGAGAAGACCACTACCCATGAACCAGGAAGCCAGGCCTCACAAGACCCTGAATCAGCTTGGGCTTTGATTTTGGAATTCACAGCCTCCAGAACTGTGAGAAATAAATGTTTGTTGTTTAAGCCACTCAGTCAATGAGACAGCAATGAGTGTTACAGTTGTAACAGCAGCTCAAATGGACTAAGACACTACTGATAGTCCTCATTATACATTACATCTTCAGAGCTTTTGATATTTATTCATCATTTCCTCCTCCTCAAAATTCTCTACACCCAAGGTTTCCATGATATCACACAATCTTGGTTCTCTTGCAATACCTCTGACCACTCCTAATTATTACTGCTCCATCTACTTCTTAAATATTGAATTTTCTCTGGGTTCATTTCTTAGGCTACTTATTTTTTCACCCTATACACATTTCCTCAACAATCTCATTTTTTTTTTTGTTATATCTGACAATCAGTTGGTTATTGGTAATTGCCAAATTAATTTTCACTTATCTTCTTACATCCTGATCCATATATCTAACAACACCTAAATGACATCTCTACCTTGATTATAGGCAAGCACCTTTAATTTAACATATCCAAAACTAAGCTCAGTATTTCTTTCCTGCATCCAAATTTATTTCTTCTCCTGAATTCCCTATTTGCATTCATAGCATCATTACCTGCCCAATTAACTAGCTAGAGACTTTGTTACCATCAACTACTCTTTCTCCTTTACCCCTCACATCCATTTCACTACTAAATTTCGCTAATTTGAGCTTTCAAATTTCTCTGGACTCCATACCTTCCTTTCCATTCCCTGTAAAAGTTCCTGAGTTTTCTCACACTGGTCTTTCTTCCTCTAGTCCATTGCCATTTGAGTCATATTTCTATGTTGTTTCTTGTTTTTCAAGACCCCCATTTTTCAACAGACCCCACTGTCTACAGAGTCAAGGCTAAATTCCATAGCCTATACAGAACTTTTCATAATTTTATCTGAACCCACTCCAGCAAAGCTCACGTCAATTCCCATCTACACTATACTTTTCTCCACTCCTGGAACAAGACAGTCACATATTTACATTTTTTTCTCCCTGGCTATAATCTCCTTTACCCTCTTATCCCCATGGCAATGCTTATTCATCTTACATAACTTGTCTCTTGATTTTGGCTCAGGTCATGATCCCAGGGTCGTGGGATCAGGCCCTGCACTGAGCATGGAATTCTCTCTTTCCCCTCTCCCCAGCTTGTGAAAGAAAAGAAAGAAAGGATGAAAGAAAGAATGGGGAATGGGGGAAGGAACCCAGGCTGACTATGAATTACAATGGTTCCATAATAACCAATAATCAGTTTTTAAAGTGTCTCAACCTATATGGACAGGTATTGTGCATAAGTTTACCTCTTAGCTTATCTCACTTATACTGCCTAAATAAAACTGATGGAACACCTAAGAAGTATTTCAAATCTTTTGCTAATATACTTAGGTGAGTTGATATGAAAGAATACAAGAACCTCAAATAATTATGATACTTGACTCCAGGTTAAATATATCTAGATAAATCGGTTAAATTCTAAATGTATTAATGGACAGCAAAAGCAAACAAAAAGAGGAGTGCCCAGCTGGTTCAGTCAGTATAGCAAGCAACTCTTAATCTCAGGGTCATGAGTTCAAGTTACATGTTGGGTATGAAGCCTACTTAAAAAAAAAAAAAAAAAAATTAACTTAAAAAGAAAAGTAAACAACAAAAAAAGTCATTAAGGGATTTAACCCATGTGGTCATTATCAATTTTTCTTGGACAAATTTCAGTAAAGTAGAAGAAACAATAAGAAAAATAAACAGTCTTGGTTAAATAAGCTCACCTGTTAGAAACATGGTATTTCCTAATTTCCTAAATATTGTGCCAGAGTCATATGCAAAGTCAGGAAAATAAAGTCTTAATTTCAAATTATCAAAATCAATCTGTCATAAAAATCAGTGGTTTTCAAGTTATATTCTCCTTAGCATGACAGTATATAATAAGAGCACAAAACTGGAAACATATTAAATATCCAATAATAAAGTGAAATGATGAAGTCAAATTGATATACCCATAAGATATAATAACAACATCTACTGAAGATGTTTTCCTGGAATTTTATAGAATAATCTTTCCTTATGTCATCAACATTAAGGAAAAAGTAAGAATACTATGAGTATATTTGTATCTACTTTATTTTATAACTTTATTTTATTAAATAAAATAGCTTTATTTTATAACTTTTTTGAATTATTTTTTTTTTAATTTTGAGATAGTTGTAATAATAAATAACACAGAAACCCCATTTCTCCTTACCCAGTTTCTCCCAATGGTAACACCCTATAAAATCATAGAACAATATCAACACCAGCAAACTGACACTAATACAATCCAATTTCTTATTCAGAGTCCCCAGTTTTACTATATTTATTCACATTGGTGTGTGTGTGTGTTTCACTTCCATATGATTTATCATATATGTAGGTTCATGTATCCACCACCTAGTCAAGATACAAAATAGTTCTATTGCATGGACAATAGCCAAACTATGGAGAGAGCCCAAATGTCCATCAATTGATGAATGGATAAAGATGTGATGTATATGTACATATATATACATATACATATATATAATGGAACATTACTCAGCAACCAAGAAGAATGAAATCTTGCCACTTACAATGACGTGGATGGAGCTAGAATGTATTATGTTAAGTGATATCAGTCATTCAGAGAAAGACAAATACTGTATGACTTCACTCATATATGGAATATAAGAAACAAAACAGATGAACATATGGGGTAGGGAAAAGAAAGGGAAACAAACCATAAGAGACTCTCAATGATAGAGAACAAACCATAGGTTGACAGAGGGAGGTGGGTAGGAGATGGGCTAGATGAATGATGGGTACTAAGGAGGGCACTTGTGATGAGCATTGGGTACTATATATAAGTGATAAAAACCATGGAATTCTACTCCTAAAACTAATATTGCACTGTATGCTAACTATAATTTAAATTTAAAAAAAAAAAAAAGGAAAGAAAAAAACCCCAAGAAACAAAATAGTTCTACCAACATAAAAATTCCTCTTGTTACCCTTTTAAAAATTCATTTATTTTTTATTATTTTGAGAGAGAGCATGTGGGTGGGGAGAGAGAGGGGCAGGGGGGCAGAGAGATAGAATCTTAAGCAGACTCCATGCTCAACTCGGAACCTGATGCAGGCCTGGAATGTCACAACTGTGAGATCATGCCCTGAGCCAAAATCAAGAATCAGATACTTACCCAACTGCGCCACCCAAGCACTCCCTTCCTGTTACTCTTTTATAACCACACTCTTTCTTTATAGCTTTTTGTATTTTCCATATTTTCAGCAATTGTGTGTTCATTCAGTACATCATTACCAAACATCTATGTGTCTGCTACCATTGTTTTGGATACAATTCAAATTGCATTAATTATTTTTAACAGTTTGTAAAAGCAATTTTTCAAAAGACAAGGTTGTCTTCCAACCCAATTTTAATGCAGATATATGAAAAAATTTAACTAAGAAGTATTACTAAAAAAAAGTGTTACTAAATGAAAAGTAACTTTAGGAACATATATAGAGGGCACGGATTAAATGCAGGAAAACTGTGGTATTAAGTATACAATATTTCAGTATCATATTATCATAATTTGATTAGCTTTTAGAGACAGGTAATAAAATCATAGTAATTCCCAAAGAAAACTTCATAATAAAGATTTACAGAATGAACTAGGTTTGTTTTTCACTTACAATTCAAACGAGTACACAGATTTAGTGGATTTTCTTCCAATAAGTTTCAACAGAGGGCTTCACATAAAAAGGACTATTCAAAGGATACCACTCAAGACATAAGAGTGTTCAAATGTCTTCAAAGTGATCCCAAACTAAAACATCTGCTCTTCAAAAGACACTGTAAAAAAATGAAAAGGCAAACCACAGATTGAAAGAAACTATTTACAAAACACCTGATAAGGACTTGTATTGGAAAGTGAAAAACAAACAGACAAAAAACCTTTAAAATAAGCCAAACAATTCAATAGAAAAGAACAAAAATTTGATCTGAAACTTTACAAAAAAATATTCAAATACAGTAAGCACATGAAAAGGTGATTAACATCATTAGTCACCAGGAAAATGCAAATTGAAACCACAATGAAATATGATTACATATCCACTAGAATCGCTAAAAAAAGTTTCAATTTTAGAAAGTAAAAATAAATAAAATAAAAGATCAGCTGGAACTTCTATACATTTCTGGAAAGAATGCAAAATGGCACAGCCAATTTGGAAAACAGTTTGGCAGTTTCACACAAAGTTAAACAGACACTTACTATATGACCCAGCAATTCTTCTCCCATGTATTTTATCCAAAAGAAATGAAACCATATGAACACTCAAAGATCTGTATGCAAACATTCAGAATAACTTTGTTCATAATAGCCAAAAACTGGAAACTCAAATGTCCGCCAAATGGTGAATGAATAAATTCTATCATATTCAGCAATAAAAAGGAGCAACTGACAATACATACAAAATGGATAAATCTCAAACATGTTTTTTTTAAGTGAAAAAAAGTCAGACATTAAGAACACTATATAATTCCAGGGGCTCCTGGGTGGCTCAGTAAGTTAAACACCCAACTTCGGCTCAGGTCATGATCTCAGGGTTCAACAAGTTCAAGCCCCACAATGGGCTCAGAGCCTGGAGCCTGCTTCAGATTCTGTGTCTCCCTCTCTCTCTCTGCCCCTTCCCCACTCATGATAGCGCTCTCTCTCTCTCTCAAAAATAAACCTTAAAAAAAATTTTTTTAAACACTATATAATTCCATTTAGATGTTATTCTAAGAAAAGACAAAAAAGGACAGAAAACAAACCCAATGATTGCCAGAGGCTAGGGAGGGAACTGACAGCACAGGGGCAGAGAGAATTTTCTGTAGGGACAGAAATGTTCGATATCTGTACCGTGATTGTGGTAGTGGCTACATTTATGTATACACCTGTCAAAACTCTTTAAACTGTTCAGTTAAAAAAGTGATTTTATTACATGTAAATTACACTTTGATAAACATGACTAAAGAAAAATTATCCCAAGTAAAGAAATTATAATAAAGTCATACATTTTACTATCCAAATTCTATAGTTTATAAAAGCTTCTGGATTCTGTTAATTAAAAAAATAATCTTCCCTAGGGTGCCTGGCTGGTTCAGCCTATAAAGCATGAGACTCTTGACCTCGAGGTTGTGAGTTCCAGCCCCACATGTGGCGGAGAGTTTACTTAAAAAAAAAAACAAAAAATAAAAAATAATCTTCCTTCTCTCTGCTGTGGGATGGTGAGTAGTCATGACAGCCCTGGGTGGGGTGCGGGTTGTCAGAGCCCAAGTGAACCAAGGAAGGAGTCCATGTGGGAAGGGTCGTTCAAAAATGTTCTCAGCTCAAGTACTGGAAGAAGGGTGTCAATGCAGAAGGGCAACCTGGCATGGGGCACTAGGGTGAACAGAGTGAAGAGGATGTATTCACATGAAAGTAGCCCAGTGTGGGGTATCAGAGCCTAAGTGGAGTGAGAAATATATCCACAAACAATGGGGAAGCTGATATGGGGAGTCAGAGTAGGTTGAGGAAAGTGTCCCTTTATCAGAATATCCTGGTATAGGCTGTTAGATCCTGAGAAGGGTAGTGGAGTGGGAGGGATAGAAGGAAGGATCAGCAGAGAAAGAAAGGCATCCAGGAGAGGAGGAGGAGGTAGCAAATATGAAAGATTGGTCAAATACAGGAGGATTGAATAAATATATTAAGGATAATGGAAACCAGATTTCTCACTATCAAAGAAGAGTATTACAAATATGAAAAAGAAAAAAAAAAAAAAAAACAAAACTAGAATGGACCCTGGAGTGTCACACTGAAATTGGAGGTATTAGTGTAAACTCATCATTTTCACTATATACAGATAAATAAAAATATATGTAAATGTGTTTGCGTACATACATCTATGTATTCCCCAACTTCATCCATTAAGAGGGTCTGAGAGCACTAACAACCGAACAGCAATAAAAATACTAGCACTGAGATCTTAGCTTCAAAATGTCATTCTCAGGGGCCCCTGGGTGGCTCAGTCAGTTAAGCATCCAACTTCAGCTCAGGTCATGATCTCACAGTTTGTGAGTTCAAGCCCCACGTCAGGCTCTGCACTGACAGCTCAGAGCCTGGAGCCTGGAGCCTGCTTCAGATTCTGTGTCTCCCTCTCTCTCTGACCCTTCCCAACTCATGCTTTGTCTGTCTGTCTGTCTCTCTCTCTCTCTCTGTCTCTCTCTCTCTCTCTCAAAAATAAATAAACATTGAGAACAATTCAAAACATCATTCTTAGGGCGCCTGGGTTGCTCAGTCGGTTGAGTGTCTGACTCTTAGGCTCAGGTCATGGTCTCATAGTCATAAGATCGAGCCTGGCATCCAGCTCTGCACTGACAGTGTGGAGCTTGCTTGGGATTCTTTCTTTTCCTCTCTCTCTCTCTGCCCCTCCCCCACTCTCTCTCTCCCTCAAAAATAAACAAACTTAAAAAAAAAAATCATTCTCCACTAAAAGGATTCAGGGACCCTAGAGAAATGGCCAATTGCAGGACTAAGGCAGATATAGTATAGGATAAACTTTCTCATGCCAAAAAGTAAAGACATGCTCAAAGAATGAGGGGGATATGTCATAAAGACACAGAAGCCAGATTGAATGGGCTCTCATTGGCCAAATAAGAAACAATCTAAACATCAAAATAAATAGTAACAGAATATAATCCACTAAAAAAAAAAAAAAAAAAAATCATACAGGGTTCCTGGGTGGCTCAGTCAGTTTAAGAGTCTGACATCTGACTTCAGCTCAGGTCATGATCTTGCAGTTTAAGCCCCATGTGGGGCTCTGTGCTAACAGCTCAGAGCCTGCAGCCTGCTTTGGATTCTGTATCTCCCCCTCTCTCTGCCCCTCCCCAGCTCTCTCTCTCTGTCTCTCAAAAATAAATAAACATTTAAAAAGAAAAGCTTAATGAGGAACAAGATATTTACAGAGCTTCAAAGTACTCCTCACAAAATGATTTATTAACAATTACATATTAACTTTATATCGAAGAAGCCTGGCAGGGATTGCTTATATCAAGTAATCAAAGTGAAAATCATCAATAATGGGATAAACTGAAATTGTGTACCACCTGATAGGCTGCAATGAGCATCACTTTTTGTGATATTTCTACACAAAGTACATAATCTGTATGTATCTAATCACTGGAGAACAGATAACCCCAAACTGAGGGGCATTCTACAAAATAAAGGCCCTGTAATCTTCCTAAGTGTCAAGGTTATGAAAAGCAAGAGAAGATGAAGGAATTGTTCCAGACTGAAGAATAAAGAGACATGACTAATAAAAGCAACAAATAATTCTGAATGGGATCCTTTTGCCAGTAGAAAGATTAATAGCACTATCAACAACGCTTAAAACTAGATGGAGAACTATATCAACATAAATTTCCTGATTTTGATAATTGTATTGTGATTAAAGGAGAATATCCTTTTTTGTAAAAACATGCACACTAAAGCATTCTGGAATGACAGGGCATCAGGTCAGCAGCTTCCTCTCAAATGGTTCAGGGAAAAAAGTTCTTCCTACCTTATTTGCAAGTTTCTGCAAGTTTGTGATTGTTTCAATTTTCTTAAGTGAGAAAAAACAATGTTGCTAAAAATGAAATAATGTTAAAAATAAACTGTGATTTTGGGGCACCTGGGTGGCTCAGCCGAGAAGCCACCCACTTTGGCTCAGGTCATGATCTCAGGGTTTGTAACTTTGAGTCCCACAACGGACTCTCTGCTGTTAGTGTGGAGCTTGCTTCGGATCCTCTGTCCCCCTCTCTTTGTCCCTACCGACTTGCGTGCTCTCTCTCAAAAATAAATATTAAAAAAAATAAATAAACTGTGATTCTCCATATTGTTGGTAAGAGACTGCAGAATGCAAAATTACTAGGAAATAAGAAAATGTTGGAGCCAGAAGATACTTTAAATACAGCCCAACCCCTTCTCTTAACAATTGACCTCCATTAGGTCATGAGTAGTGACAGATTAAAAAATGTAAGTTTCCCACTGGGGCACCTGGGTGGCTCAGTCGGTTAAGCGACAACTTCTGCTCAGGTCATGCTCTTGAGGCTTGTGAGTTTGAACCCTGCATTGGGGTCTGTGTTGAAAGCTCAGAGCCTGGAGCCTGCTTTGGATTCTGTGTCTCCCTCTCTCTCTGCCCCGCCCCTGCTCACGCTCTTTCTCTCTCTCAAATACGAGTAAACATTAAAAAAAAAAAAAATGTTTTTAAATAAAAATTTCCCACTGAAGGAAATTAGAAGAGTAATAGTGAAAGGAGGAGTTGACAGAGAATGGGTAGCACAATGACATTCTGACGCTACAGATGACTGTAACCATCAGCAAAACACAATCTCAGCATCTCCTCTGAAAGATGTAGGGACTACCAGCTGCTGTATAAAATTCCTTGCAAATGTGCAACTGGAATTAACCTGAAATACATGTGCTTTCTAGTTCAATTTATTACATTATGCTTAGCTACAGAATACAAAGAAATGCAAATACAAAAATAAACGTGCATGAACCCTGAATTTTCTTAAGTTGCAGAAGTCCAATGATGAAATTAAAATACAATGCATTTGCCAAACTGTTCCTTATGAAGAAAATTTTGCGATGAATTAGAAGATTAGAACATGCATTAAACACTGTGTGTCAATTATACTCAAAAAAACTTTTTTAATCCAAAAAAAGGTTTTTTAGTCACACATTAACATTAAGACCTTCAGCGGTTGGATGACTGTCCTTACTTAAAAGATAGTGCTCAGACACTCTGAAATGACTACCATATCTTGTCCTGAAAGAACAGGGAGCATTTCCTAGAAACGTTTAAAACTGCAAGGACCCCCTTCCCCAGTACCATGGGTTCACTGGGGCGGTGACTAGACAGGCCTCCGACAAGGAAGGGGTGAGGTAGCACTGGACTCTCTCAGCATTTCCTTTTGGAGAGGACAGCCCCCTGCGTCACTCGTTACTCACTCAGGATGCAGGGCAGAAGTTTATCCCCGAGGAACTTAACACAGTTGGCTCCTGCCCTCCTAGCCCTAAGATCCTGGCCCAATCCCGCGGGCACCAGGGCGCTGCCCCTGGTACCCGGCCTCTCCGGAGCGAGGGTCGCAACACCCGCACTCGCCCCCAGCTGGCCCAGCTGGGCCTCCCTGGGCCCCCGCGGACGCGGCCTCTTCCCCTTCTTCTCCCCTCCCCCTCCCCTCGTGCCGGTCCCTCACGCCCACCGTGAGGCTCAGCCCAGCCACGAAGGCCGGACACCGACCTCCCGCTCCGCCGCGGCCGGCCCGGCCCTCCCCGCCTCCCTGCTGCGACGCCCAGCCCCGCAGAGCCCACTGGACAGCAGCCGGGGAGTGGGGGCGGGGGGGGGGGACGGGGGCGGGGAGGCCCGGGGGCGGCGCCCGCCCCACACCCTTACCTGGCTTCTCGTGGTCGTAGCCTACTACGATGAAGTAGTCGGCCAGCCGGGCCATGGCCGCCGCCGCAGCGCCCGGGAAGCAGGTGCCCGTCGCCGCCCTTGCCGCCGCCGCCCACCGGGCCCGGGAGGGCTCAGCATTTTCCCTGCAGCAGCAGTAGCGGCAGCGGCGGCACTTCAGCCATGTTTGACAACCAAGGCGCGCTGTGCGCCTGCGCTAAGCCGAGCGCCTGCTCCTCCCCCGCCCCCACCCGCGCAGACTCCAGGACCCGTGGCCAAGGGTGAGCCCACCCCGCAGCTCCCCGGGTCGCTCGGACTGCTGGCTTAGTAGAGTGGGCTGCTGGACGTATTCCCGCCACCGCAGCCGCTCCTGGTGGTTCACTTGGAAGCCTGGTTGCCCTTTCGTGGCCCACCACCCCCTCGCCCCCTCCCCTTTTTTTCCTAAGCGGGGAGTCCTTTCCTTCCGCCTTCTCTATTCTTTCTTTCTGGATCTGGGAAGAAGAGACAAGGATCGTTGAGGGGTCTCCTGAAAAGTTTGGCTCTTCCCCTCCCCCCACTACTCCCCTACCAAAGACGAGATTCTCCCGCCCTCGACTGCAGCACGGAATTTGCACTGCCAGGGCTTTTGCTGCACGTTTCCTGTTTATGTTGTGCAGATGGGAATTTTAGGAACATGCCACCGAGCAGGCGGGGGAGGGAGAGGCTTTTGCGCAATCTTGAGGCGCCTCGTGCTTCAGTGCTGGGTGGGCTGGGGGCGGTTGGCCTGGGCTTCCCCCGGAGTGCCCGGTGGGGGTGGCTGGATTCCACCAAAGAACGCGGCATCCCCGGGATCCTCCTGAACTGGCCGGGTCCAATAGAGTGTGAGGGAGGAGGCTTTGTCTCTCCCAAGGGAGCCCCTCCCGCCTAGGTTTTCTGCCCTTGCCGCGGTCCCAGGGCTCTTGTAGCAGGAGCAGGTGGTGGCTTCCAACATAACCCACTCAAGCACGCAATACAAAGAATTAGTGGGTCTCACTAGAGATTCTCTAGGTCGCTTTCTTTTTGGCTGCTAGTATTGATCATTTCAAATTTGGCTGGTGAAACACCCAGATGAGTTTGTGTTGTCATTTGTTAGTATCTGAGGAAGTTTTAGTAGTCGGATAAGTTACAGGGGGGTAGGCTGAAGTTTTGGGAATCTCCATGGTTTGCAAATGTGATCATCTTCGTGGTTGCTTATCGCTACTCTTTACTAATTGAGGACTTGACCCATACCATTTACATCTGTCTGGTATACAGTTGGTGCTTAACAAATATATTTAAAGAGTGAATGTACAATTTCCCCTCAACTACCAACAGGAAGTTGCTATAGCTTGAACTCTGAACTCAGAGTCCAGAGAGTTGGAGTTTCAATTTCTGAAAGTATAATTGATCATTTCCTCTTTCTGTGCCATACTTTCTTCATCCAAAAATTGAGAGGGTTGGGCGACACTAAAACTAAAATTCCCAGGAAGGAATACCTTAACTCTAGGAATTTGTATGCAAATTGCTTGTGGTCAAACTTAATCTGTCTAGTTACAGGGGTGGAAAGAAGATAACAGATTGAACTTGAAAATAATTAAACCAAAAAAGCCTCAGTCACACCTCATGTAAGAATCCTCTCTATAACTTCCCTGAAGAGCTCATCATCCAACTTGATCACTTTCAGTAAGAAGTAACCTTACTTCCTTGGGAGGCCGCGCATTCCACTGTTTAAAAGCCCTATTAGAAAGGTCTTACTCATTATGTTACAGTTGTTCTGTAACTTCCCCTATTCTCTCTGGAACTACCCAGAAATAAAAATCTATCTTTTAGTTAGACTTTCAGATTTTTAAGGCAACTGTCATGTTCCTTCCCCATTTTATGTGTCTTTAAATTAAGGCAAAGGGGTGCCTGGCTGGCTCAGAAAAGCATACAACTCTTGATCTTACAGTGTTGAGTTCCAGCCCCATGTTGGGTATAAAGATTACTTAAATAAAACTTTAAATAATAATGTGAAATTCATATAACATAAAATTAACCCTTTCAAAGTACAATTCAGTGGTATTCAGTAGATTCACAATGTTGTATAACTACCACTTCTATCTAGTTCCAAAATAATTTCTATCATACTCAGTAAGCAGCCGCTCCCATTTCTCCTCCCCCAGCCCCTGGTAACCACCATTTGCTTGCTCTCTATGGATTTACCTATTATGGATATTTGATGTAAATGGAATCATACAATATGTGATCTTTTGTGGGTTCTTTCATTTAGTATAATGTTTTCAAGCTTCATCCATTCCATAGCATGTATCAGTACTTCATTTCGTTATGGCTGAATAGTATTCCATTGTATGTATATACTATATAAAATATAATGTATCTATTTTTTCTTTTGTTTTCTGGGCTTTTGGTGTCATATCTAAAAATCCATTGCCAAATCCAAGGTCATAAAAATTTGCTCCTGATTTCTTCTAAGAGTTTCATAGTTTTAGCTCTTGTATTTAGGCCATTTTGTATTAATTTTTGTATATAGCATGACATAGGAGTCCCATTTTACTTTTTAAATATGTTGAGCTTTATTTTATTAACAAGTGTGGGTTTAAATTATTTTAACTTTTTAGGGGCTCCTGGGTGATTCAGTTGGTTAAGTGGCTGACTTTGGCTCAGATCATGATCTCACAGTTTGGGAGTTCAAGCCTCACGTAGGGCTCTTTGCTGCCAGCTCAGAGCCTGGAGCCTGCTTCAGATTCTGTCTCCCTCTCTCTCTCTCTCTCTCTGCCCCTCCCCTGCTCACACTCTGTCTCTCTCAAAAATAAATAAACATTAAAAAATTTGTTTAAATAAATGAATAATTTTAACTTACTTTTTTTTTTTTTTTAATTGAAGCTTAGTTGTTTTCACAGCCTAGAATTAAACATTGTGTGCTGTTAGGCATATTCCATCTGCTGAGTCATAGGGGGGCTGCCATTCCATTTGCAAATGGGTGTTTTGTAGCATAGGGATTTTGACATATCCCAGGTATATGTATAAAGGCACCATGTGTTTATATACACATGTGAACATATTTAGCATACACTGGAGCTGTGCTTTGCTTCTCAGCCAACAACTGCCAATCTGCTGAAACTGATAAGCCCTAACAAGGCACCTGATTACTGAGGTTGGCTGAAGGCCAGACCATCCCCTTGAGATAACCACCATCACCTTTCACCAAAGAGTGAGGGAGTAAAACCCAGATTTGTTTTACTGAAGGCAGGCAGGAGCAGGAGGGGAAGAAGAATATGCAACATAGCATATGCCTTTCATCTATGTTTTAGAAGACAAAAATGCAGCCAGTTACTAGTGAGCAAGAATTATCAGCCCTCTGCTCCTACAGTTGGCTGTTGCGGAGTGAGTGGTTGATCTGTACAGTCATTTCAAGTGCTTCCTGTGGTTAGCCGCTACAGTTCAGAGAGGCAATATGAGAGTTAGACTTAACCAAATGTCCACAAGCAGGGCTGGGACTTCTTAAAATGGTCTTTACAGTAGCAAAGGACACGATTTAGAAAATTGCCTGATCCATTGCCATATCCCCATCCTTTCAGATGCCTAGGTAAAAATCTTAATGATTGTTATCTTCGACACATGCCCCTCTCTCAGCCCCGCATTCATCACTCAGTCCTATTGATCCCACTTCCCAAATATGTATACTCCTCCTGACCCCCATTGTCACCCCACTATCTGAGCCACTACCACCTTCCACCTTAACTATTGCTATGACTTCCTAACTGATGTCCCTGCTTCATTGGTGGTTCTAGATCTTCCACGTAGATAAAAAAAACTTAAGGACGGTAAGCAGGCAATGAACCTTATCTTCAAATTAAATTGTATAGCAAACACACTGTTTCTGCCTTGGGTGTATGTTTGGGGTACAGGAAGGAGGCTTCACTGATGGCTGATGGAAATTGTCCAGTAGTTGCTTTCACACATGTTGATTATATGAGTAGTTGAATCCTGACACATATTAAGTACCCCTGACATTAGCAGCTATAGTGTAAGTAGGTGCTGTGAGAGTTTGCAAGCTGCTTTTACTTAGCTTGCATGTTTTTTTGATGAGTAGGACTGGCTACATCATTTGTAGAGCCCAATATAAAATGAAAACGTAGGATCCTCTGTTAAAAAATTATTAAGAATCTCAAAACAGTGACAGAGCATTAAACCAACTGTGGGACCCTGTGTGACAGAACATGGTGCATGTCCACAAAGCCGGCCCTATTCGTGAAGCTTAGAGTGGAATGTGTGCATGTGTGTGTATGTCTGTGTAGGGGTAAATTAATAGAGATTATGGGTGGACTACGCCCTCACCAGTCTCTCCAGAGTACCATCACTGCCACTGTTTCCCTTCTTGCTCTTCCTTCATCCAGGCCACATTAAATAGCCAAAATGATCTTTTAAATAAATGTATATCAGATCATGTCTCTCTCAACTTTACACCTGTCGATAGATTCCCACATCATCATGAATAAAGTACAAAATCTTCATCATGTCCCAAAGGGTCCTACTTACTCTAATCCTGATGACCTCTTTGATCTTATTTCATGCCACTCTTCTTCCTCACTCAACATGTTTCAACCATACCAGCCTCTCTCTAATATACCAAGTGGTTTCTCACCTCTAAGGCTTTGTATATGCTGTTTCCTCCATTTGGAACATTATCCCCCTAGTTTTGCATTTCCTTCAGAACACTTACCATAGTTTATAATCATGTATTTATTCTTTTGAAGATGTATTTACATCTGGCTACCCACCATCCTGTAAACTCATTGAGGACAAGATGTTTGCATTAATCATTACTGTATGCCCAACATTCAGCACAGAGCTATGCATGTAATATGTGTTCAGTAAATAGTTGTTAAAGGAATAAATGCACTTTCAAATCACATAGCCCCATGCATAAGAATTGCTTCCTTAAAGTGGTTCTAATCTGATAGCATAGGATCCCCACCTGGAGGCAGGCAGCATAATGGTTGCTCCTGTTAACACTTTTGGCTACAGATGACACCCAAATGGTCTAATCATCTCTTTTATAATCCATTTATTAATACCAATCATTGGGTCATCAGTAATAAATTTCTCTTGAAGTCATTTCATCTTATTCTGTTATAGCTGTTAGTATAACAAGCTTCTATATGTTTACCATCTTTTCTGTATTCTCTTTCATCTGTCTATAGCAACTTATATTCTTTAAGCTTCAAGGAGGCTTGTCACATAAAGGGCTGATTTTTTACTATATTTTTAAAGTTTGTTTATTTATTTTGAGAGAGAGAGAGAACACCCACATGAGCAAGGGAGAGGGGCAGAGAGAGGGGGAAAAACAGAATCTCAAGGAGGCTCCTCACTGCCAGCACAGAGCCCAACGCAGGGCTCAGTCTAACAATGGGACCATGACCTGAGCTGAAATCAAGAGTTGGACATCTAACGGGCTAAGCCACCCAGGTGCCCCAAGGACTGATTTATATATATACAATTGGTTTAGTAAACTCTACAACCCAATATGGGGCTCAAACTCCCCACTCTGAGATCAAGAGTTGTATGCTCTACCAACTAAGCCAACCAGGTGCCCCAGGACTGATTGTTTCTGCACAAAAATGAGGCAGCAAATTGTATGCCTATTTTATACTTAAATTGGTTTATTTACATGTGCATTTTTCTGGAAAGGATCTGTATTTTATTAGCTCCTCGGACAGGTCAGAGATTCCAAAGAAGTGCCAAGTTTTTAATCCTGCTTTACTTTTCCCTGTGAGTGATCAAATCTGTAAAACTGATTGTGTCCTTTCTCTAAACCACTTTGTGTTTAGAAACTTCCAGGAAGTTTCTTAAACCTTGTTTTCAAGTGGGCTTTGTAAACAAGCCCTTAGCTTAGCAGCATGGTTTTGAAACATGAATAATACATGCATTATGAACTTTCCTGTTTGAAAAAAAGAGGCATCTGAGATAATTATGCAATGCACTGAGCTCCTCAGTTTTATTCTTCTTACTATCATTAATATAATATATTGCTTCTCATTGTTTTTCTGCATGAGCTGAGTGTGGTCAAACTGGCTTTAGGGAATGTGTCCATATATTAGCTGAGAAACCACCACAGTTTTTTTAAACTCCAAACATCAGTAACAATAAGGCTTGGATTGAGGGCCTAAAAATAATTCAGTTGGAATGTAAAGAAGACACCAATTGAGACACCAGTATAACAAACATTCAGCATATTTGTGTGTCTTTACGTATGATTTCAGGATGCATACATTAATTACCCTGCTTTGGGGTTTATTTACCATCTGACCCTTTAAGAATTCTTGGGCACAAAAAAAGTGGGCCATCATTTACTAGAATTTCTTTCTTTTTTTGTCTTTCTCTTTTCTTGACAGTGAGATTTTAAAGATGTTTCTTCCTTCCCTTCCTTCCTTCTACTCAATATGAATCCAATCACTGCAGCTTGTTTGAAACTTCACGTTAACAAATTACCAGAAGCAGAACTCCTGTGAGGTTTTCTTCTAGATCCCACCGTGTAACTGAAAACACATTCGTGTGTGCGTGTGTGTGTGTGTGTGTGTGTGTGTTTCTTCAGAGATGATTAAGCGAACCAAAGTAGCATGGGAGAAAAAGATGCCAACATTTGGCAAATTTTGTATAATTTTATATATTTTTACAACGTATACCCTATCACCCCCCAACGGAACGCTCGGGCTCTTGTCGCTCGCTTACGCAAACGCGCGCGCGCGCAGACACGCACACACTTTCGAAGATACGGTGTTCTAGCAAGATCCCGAGCTGCCAATTCAGTACTTAAAAAAATGGGGGGTGGGGAAATGATTGGCGGGGGTTTTCAAGCGTCAGATCTCTAAGCGCTAGAGCGCCAAGGGTCACCTGGGCTGATAAGAATTGTGCCAAGGCTCTCTCAGGTGGGAATTCCTGGTATCGCTGCTAAGTCGCTGGTGTAGCCACTGGAGCCAGGCGGAGCGGAGCCCAGTCTCCCCTCCAGGGTTTGCTTTGCTTGTTGAAGCAGCCCGTAGCTCAAAGCGAAGTTTGCATCTAGAGCACGCTTCGCGATCCTGCAGAGGAACTAAAGCCAATTCCCCCCCCCGCCCCCCCCCCCCACTCTCCACCCACTCCCACGGAATCATAGGCTCTCCAAAAAGACACAGAGAGGAGGCAACGAGGGACAGCACAGAGTCCTCTGCAGACCGACCGCCCAGGGCTGGTGGGAACTGGAAGGAACGAGTCCAGACCACGGGACCTACCCTGGCTGTGGGCCGGCGCCCAGCTGTCCTTGACCTTTACAGAAGTCGAGACTCGCGCGCCAGGGAAATGAAAGTAAAACCTGTATTGGCGCGGACCCAACTGGAAGCTGGCTACAAGTAACTCGCATCCTCAGACAAAACTGACAGCCAGCCTGTCTTGGACAAGGTTGGTGCGGAGAGCCTGAGGAAGAGATGGGAAGTGGGAGAGAAGCAGAATAGTTTGGCTGGGGGAGGCTCCTGGAAACAGCAGGCGCGCAGTAATATCCACTGTCTGAGGTACCAACGGAAGAGCCGCCTGCTGCAGTGACAGCCCTGCAGCCCTCCAGGCGGCTGGAACCCAGCCATTATGCTGCGCTGCACCCCTCTGACCCCAGCCCTTGCGAGAGTCAGTGCCACAGCCAGAGTCAGGAATCTGCCCCCCAACCCTCAGCTAGAACTCAGGTCCATTCAGGTGATTCCCTTGGGGGAAGAGTCCTCAGAATAAATAACATCGGCGACAGCCATTCCTTCCCGGGGTAAAATGTCCATGGTTCAGTCCTGAGAATGAAAAGGCCGCTGAACCAGCAGTATGTGGTCCAGACCAGGCCATTCTCTGCCACCTAGCACCCAGTCTTCTTTGCATTGGGTCTCAGGACCAATTTGGCAGAGCAGGTAGGAAGCGAAGAAATCTGCAGAAGACATGTCATAGATGGAGAAACTTAATTTGCCCACGTTTACACAGCCACGGGGTGGGGACTGGAAGCTGGTCGGCAGAGTCCCAATGGTCCCGGGACCACAGCCTCTTGGTCTAGGCACCCGGCTTCAGGACTTGCGAGTGTGGCAGTGGGTGGTGATAGGATACCAGAAGCCGGAATCCAAGAACTAGGGAGCCCCACGGGGCTGAGTTCCCTTCCGGTTTGGCCCTCAGAAAAGAAGAAAATGAAGTCAAGAAGAGGTGAGGGAAGAACACAAACGGGTGACAAACGTGCTTGGGGGTGACTCATCATGAACAGGCATAAATCCTTGGGCGGGGGCTAGGATTCTCCTCTCCCCCCTGACGGCATGATGACCCCAGCCTAGAAATATCCATGCCGCGCCCCAGTCTGCGGTGTTTGCTTCCCTGGCCGAGTTAGGACTTTATTGCTCCCTACCTTTGGTGTGACTTTGGTCAAATACCTCCTCTCTCTGAACTTCAATTTTCTCCTTGGGAAATGAGAACAGTAATGTTAACTTAACTCTCTTAACTCAAGGGTGGGTGTCTGGATCAAAGATCAGGATGTGACTGTTTTGTAAACTCTAAAGCGATTAACATAGGTGAAGCATTAGTGTGCTTCCAGGCTGTAAATCCACACGTTTACAATGGGTGAATGAAGTCTCCGAAGGTAGCCAGACAAACTCTCAGGTTGTACCCTTGTAAGGAATAATTGGATTACAAGGGGAAGGAAACGAAACGGTGTCGTCCGTCCTAATTTTAGTTATTCCCATATTTCCAAATAGGCAACTAAATTCTGAAGCTTCAGATAATTCCCCTCCTCCAAATCCCAATTCTCAAATCAGCCTTCCCGAGCCTTGCCCTTATTGCGAAATCTTTCTAGCCCATTCCAGAACCTTGGAGTCTCATCCTCTCGGGGGGTGCTGGCGAGCCCCACTCCTCCAGTCTCTGCTCTGTGTCCTGCCCCTGCGGCTCTGCAGGAGTCTGGGGTCGCGGTCAGGTCAGGCGCCGAGCCGGCAGGGGGCGCGGTCCACTCGAGGCCACCGCTCCCGAGGTCCGGGGTTCGGGCCATACGCGTGGTACCTCCCGCTGACTGCTGCAGTTCCGTGCCAGTAGGCCTCACAGTCTGGGTTGCATAGGTCCTGAGTAAGGACCCCAAGAGGTTGTACCGGCCCTACTTCTCCCTGGTTTATGTTCTGAAGATTTAGGCTTGTGGTAGTTCCTGAACCAATCTCTGGAGCTCATCTCTGAGCCCTCTGGGCATGAGGGACCCTCACCGCAATCCCACATCCTCGGGCTGCAATGCGCGCGCCCGAATGCAGAGGCCCGCGCGCGCCCGAGGGAAGAATGGGAGGGCGCGAGGGCAGCCCAAGCCCCGCCCCCTCTGCTCTTATAAAGCTGAGGCACCGGAGCCGGACACTCAGTGGTTTCTTGGTGACACTAGCCGGAACAGCTCGAGCCTTGCCACCTCTGGTTTCTCACCGCGGCTTGGACGGTGGGGTTTTGCCAGTGCCAGAGCGACGTCTCAGACTTTCACCTCCCAGACCTTGGCAGATCACCCCCTCAGCAGGTAGGCGCCACAGGCGGGGCGGGTTAGCGGGGGTGGGGGGGGGTGGGAGGGCGGGTAGTGGGGGGAGGGACTTTAGAGTGCTGGAAACTGGGAGTGCTGGGTGAGGGGTACAACCCATTTTGGAAGGTCCTTCGCGGGTTGCGTCCTATATCCTGGGTCCAGCCGTGCACACAGCTGGAACTGCAGAGACCCACTCCCTTCTACTCCGCCAGCCAAATAACGAGAAGTTGGGCAGGGAACCTCTGGGAGCCTGGCGCTAGGTAAAGGCCTCCTCTGAGGGGCCCGTCACCCACCCGGCGGGTGCAAATGCAGCTGGCGCCTCTCTGCGCCCGGGCGAGATAAGCGTCTGAGCCAGGCAGAGCGCGGGCTGAGCCTGCCCGAGCGGGGGGCCCCCACACGTCCTCCGTGCCCCGCCCGGGCCGTGCTACAGGCGGAGTGCTCACGCTCGGCCCCTCTCTCCTTCCAGGGTTTGCACATCGCCGCCGGCATGAAGCTGGTTCCCGTCGCCCTCATGTACCTGGGCTCCCTGGCCTTCTTGGGCGCGGACACTGCTCGGCTCGACGTGGCGTCAGAGTTCCGAAAGAAGTGAGTCGCAAGCAGCTCCCTCCTCAGTCCTTGTACCTGGGAGACAAGGGAAACTGGCTGTCGGTCCCGAGGGGTTAGAAGTGAACCGGAGCCCGTCTGGACCGGGACCTCGCCTGGACGCACGCGAATCGAGTCTATTTGTGTTTTCTAGATGGAATAAGTGGGCTCTAAGTCGTGGCAAGAGGGAACTTCGGGTGTCCAGCAGCTACCCCACAGGGCTCACTTACGTGAAGGCCGGGCCAACCCAGACTCTCATTCGGCCCCAGGACGTGAAGGTCGCCACTCACAACCCCCAGGCCAGGTAACTATGCCCTGTGCCGAAGCGGGGTGGGCAAGGGGGAACTCTCCTCCACTACCCTGGCCCTGGGGATCTTCAGGGCTGTCTGGCAGTTCAGACCGCGGTAGCAGTTTCCCGTTCCCTCTGGTCCTTGAATGGCTCGGATTCCTGGTGGCTGAGGCCAAAGCCCTGCTTGATGGGGGTCTCATGTTACCTTCCTTCCCTTCCCCAGCAGTCCGGACGCCGCCCGCGTCCGAGTCAAGCGCTACCGCCAGAGCATGAACAACTTCCAGGGCCTGCGGAGCTTCGGCTGCCGCTTCGGAACGTGCACAGTGCAGAAACTGGCGCACCAAATCTACCAGTTCACGGACAAGGACAAGGACGGCGTCGCCCCCAGGAGCAAGATTAGCCCCCAGGGCTACGGCCGCCGGCGCCGGCGCTCCCTGCCCGAGACTGGCCCCAACTGGACTCTGTCCCTGGAGCCACAGGCACGCGCGGTTCCGGCCTCCTCCCGGGTGCATCAGGTGCTCGACACCCTCCTTAAGATTTAGGCGCCTGTGGCAGCAGCGAACAGGCGCGCGTATGCATCCCGCTGGCTTCCCCTGGGGGCTGAGGGTTTCCCAGAACCGAGCTCCTCAGCCGACGGAGACCGGGCTGAGACAGCCCTGCAGAGACCAGGAGTCCGGTAGGCACCGTCCAGCGGCGAGCCCTGGCTCTGCAAGAGCCCCTTCTCCTCGGAGGCACCGTTCCCTTCCTCCCAATCGGGCCCAGGTGCCCCGTGGGGGCAGAAGAATGCGAGGGAGTGTCTGCCAGACTTACGGAGAGGAGAAAAATTGAGATACAGATGCTTGCGACCGCCCCCCCCCCCCCCCCCCCCCCCCGCTCCACCCAGGCCAGGGGCAGGGGTCTGAGTCCCTGCCGTGCCTACCCACAAACTGATTTCTCACGGGGGACTGTCACCCCACCGGGGCGCAAGCCTCACTATTACTTGAACTTTCCAAAACCTAGCGAGGAAAAGTGCAATGCGTGTTATATATATAGAGGTAACTATCAATATTTAAGTTCGTTGCTGTCAAGATTTTTTTTGTAACTTCAAATATAGAGATATTTTTGTACGTTATATATTGTATTAAGGGCATTTTAAAGCAATTGCATTGCCCCCCTCCCCACTTATTTTAATACGTGAATGTCTGAGCGAGATGGAACATTGCTGCGTGGAATGTGTGAGAGCGTGTGCGTGCAAGACTGATTACCTCTTGTGGAAGAAGGAAGCACCGTGTCTCTGTATATCTATTACATAAAATGGGTGATATGCGAAATAGCAAATCAATAAACTATCTCGATGCTGATTAATTCTCGGCTGACGAGTCTTGGGAGAGACGTTTCCCCTGGTCCTGGCGCGTCCGGGAGCCGCCTAGAGTGGGAAGGTGGCACGGCTGCTCCAGCGCGAGCCGGCCGTGTCCGCGCGCGGGCGGAGCTGTCCCGTGCGCTGCTCTCCTTGTGCTGCGCGCAGAGCGCCTGTCCTGCGAGCGGGTCCGGGCTTCGCGAAGGCTCCTCAAGTCGCAGCCTCGCGTGGCGGCCGGGCCGGGTTGGGTAGGATGAGCCCTAGCGCAGAGGGGAGACTCGACTCTCTGCGTTGCGCAACAGAGTCCCAGATTTTATGGAGTTTCTCGCGGAACCCCGTGCGAAAAAGAAAACGCACCTCGGAGAGTTAGGGTGGTCTCCGAGGTCTTCTAAGTGAGGAGTTGTCCCGGGCTGCCGCGGTGTAAAAGTTAGAAGCTACTCCAGCAAAATGTTCGCACTGCTCCGGGAATCCGGCAGCCACGCCATTAACCCCAATCTTCTGCCGCCCTGGTGCCCCAGCCAGCCGGCGGGCTCATCAGCGAGGCTGTGGCGCCCCCAGCCGGCAGCCGGGGTACGACCCGAGGGCCGTCAGGCGGTACGTGCGGTTTAATAAGTCCTCCTACGTGGGAGTCAGCACACAGCCCTAATGAGAGAGGAAAGAAAAAAACAGTTTGCAGATGCCAACCAGGGCCGGCCCCCCCCAGACCTGCACGGCGGCTCCCTGTTCTGGGACCGTGACTCAGCGCCCACACGCTGCGCAGCGTGCAGCTGCTGGCCGGAGGCGGGCGGGACGGACGTGCCGCCGGAATCGTGCGCCTCTGACGGCCTGAGACCTTCATTGTTCCGCCTTCTCTTGCCGCTCTCCTCTTCCTTCCTCCTCCCCAAGTTTTTTCATTTTTTTCTCCACTTCTCTCCAGGCTGCCTTTTGCTCCCTCCTTCCTTCCTCCGCCTAGCTTTATCATCTTAGAAGGTTGACCCGCGTTCCGGTGATAGAAGGTGGACACTAAGCCTCAGTGAGTGACTAGAAGGTCAGAGGACCTGGGAACAGGACAGAAGGGGAGGATAAGAGGAAGCACCCCTGATTTTGAGTTCCCTGCCCCATTTGTCTCATCCGACGTGCTGGGAACCCAGGATGGAGATCAACTGCTTGTCCTTTTCAGCAAGTGTCCCTAGCCTTTCCACTTCAAAGCATGGCTGAAATGTTGATGTTTGTAGGTGATCTCAGAAACCTTACTGGTGGAGAAAAATCTGAGTTTGGAAAATGGAAATGTTTCCAGCAGCCTGCCTTTTCCTGGACCTTTTACACCCTTTTCTTTTCTTCTTCTTCTTTTTTTTAACCTGTATATACGGCTTTTTTTTTTTTTTCCTGTTTTTTTTTTTTTCTTTTTTTGGTTTGTTGTTTCAATTTTTTATTTAAATTCCAGTTAGTTAACATACAGTGTAATGTTGGTTTCAGGAGTAGAATTTAGTGTTTCATCACTTACATATAACACCCAGTGCTCATCACAGCAAGTGCCTGCCTTAATGCCCATCACCCATTTAGCCCATCCCCCACACCTGCTACCCTGGGGGCCAGGGATAGTTACTTTCAGAAAAAAACCTGTATATACAGTAGCAAAAGAGATCAGTCCTAGGTCTGGGGTCCATATTAATAGTGTCAGTATTCATACAGTTCATTGTCCTATTTTATCTTAATTTTGTGAGGTTCGTCAAAATTGAGAAGGTTACAAATGCAGCAACTGACCATCCTTGTCATCAAGGTTCTTTTAATAAAAATTCAGAGAGAACTCTGTGCCAGTCATTGTAAAAGGTACAGGGCATGTATGAATGAAGGAGTGACTAAAAATTCCAGCCATGGAATTTCTGTGTCAGTGAGTGGTTCTGGGTGGTCTGAAGGGGCTATAGAAGCTGCAGAGAGTAGCAAACACTTCGGCCTCGCAGACAGTGGCTCAGGATTAAATACCCTTTTCCTTGAACCAAGGTTTGTCCTACAGCCACAGAACCCTCCAGCCAAACCTCACCCTGGCAGGACTTCAGGCAGGAGACAAAGCTGCCAAAGGCAGGTTGGACACTAGCTTAGGGCTGTTCTGAGCAGGGAATGAGCATCTAGCCTTTAGCCCAAGGAGTCTTATGACTCCCTTAAGGGAATCCAAGGCAATGAAGGAGATGGTTCAGCTCAGAGACGAACAAGGCAGCTGCTCGGCTGGAGTCCTTCACTACTGAAAACTTTGTGACTGGAGATGTGTCTGAACAGACAGAAGACCCTCCTATGACCAGTGTGGTACAAGTTCAGAATTGACTGAAGGTCACCATCAACCCCTGGGACCTTCTCTGTGAGCCATTCAACCTACCTTCTGGATTTTTTTCATAAGGTGTTGAAGCTTGTTAGGATAAGGCCTCCTAATGCCAAGAACACATCATTTATCAACAGTGATGAGTCATTTGTGAGCTGATTCGACATGTCCTCAGCTGAGTAGTCACAACTTTTATCTTTAGCTACTGTTGCTGGCTGTGGGAATGGTACCATCCACTTGTAATCAGAGGAAGGATACTGGGCAATTTCTTGAGAAGCCAAACACCTTGGCTGAACAGGAGTGGAAGGGAGTTATGGGGGAGGATAGAAACGGATTCTTTTCTTAGCACCCGCTTTGTATCATATATTCTCCTAGCCACTTTGTACACCTGATCTCATTTAAGTCTTTTTTTTTTAAGATTTTTTTAAAGGTTTATTTATTTTAGAGAGAGAGAGAGAGCACGAGCAGTGAAGGGACAGAGAAAGAGGGGTACAGAGGATCCAAAGTGGGCTCTTTGCTGACTGCAGACAGCCCGATGCAGAGCTCAAACTCACAAACCATGAGATTGTGACCTGAGCCAAAGTTGGATGCTTAACCGACTGAGCTACCCAGGCACCCCTATCTCATTTAATTCTTAGAGCAGCTTTCTAAAATAGATGTTATTATCTCTACTTGTAGATAAGAGAATTAAACCTCAGAGACACAAAGGAATTTAGCCACAGTCACACAGTGAGTAGTAAGTGCTAGAGTCTGAATTTGCACCCAAGTGCTATAGTCTATTTTAATGCTACAAATACATGGAGAGTAAGTGGGATAATTTTAACATTTGGATTTTCGGGCCAGGTGTCCCCAAATGTCCTCTAATATGAAGATGGCTTGGGTAGGTGATTTACACCTGTGGTTCTGGAAGATTTACATGAGGCTGGTAGGACTGGAAGGGAAAACGTCTTTAGTGGTATGCTCAGTGAGTGCAAAATAAATAAATGAAGTGAGTTTTAAAATTCTTGGTCCTAGTTTGAAGCAGGGGTTATAAATCAGGAATAGCTTTCCCCCCCCTGAGCTAAGCCACTGACCTCTTTGGTTTTAATTGCCAAATATAGTTAGAACATACCCTGAAGGCCTCAAGAGCTGGCTTCTGAGGGGAAGGCCTTCTGAGCTATTCCTGGCCAAACACAGTCCCACTCTGTAGGTCTTTAGTCGCCTGTAAGAACACCTGTGTCTACAAAGCTACAAATAGAGTTTCCACTCTTGAGGTGGAACCTTTTGTCTTTGGCAATTGTTGCCCAAGGCAGCTTTTCAGAGACTGTTGTAAGCTGACTGCTGTAAGTTGAAGGCTGCCCCTCCTTTCCTCAGCCAAGGAGAAGGCCTTGTTATCCTGGGTCCTATGGAGGTTTCTGCCAAAGCTGGGTTGGAGGCTTGATCTCCATTTGCATGGGAGGAAGGGTGAGGCTAGATAGCTATCTGGTGGTCCCACTGATCTTATTCCAGAGCTATTTTGGAACATTCTGGAAAAACAATAAAATGACTGTGATCACACAGGTGGCTGAATTTAGTAGATTATTGTGCATTTATCCAATAGCAGGAAAGTACTTCTGAGTATTAAGATGAGTTTTTGAAACATAAAAAAAAAAAAATGCCTTTTCCTTATTATACGATATTTATTCAGTGAAGAAAAAAGATTCACCTTTCATACCACTCCTAGAGATAGCTACTATTAATATCTTAGTATATACCCTTTTGGACATTTATATATATAATACATATACATTTATATACAAATTGAACTCAAGTGCAGGAAGCTGAATTAAACATATTCCTCAATTTTAAGCAAACTGTCATTACCAGTCTATTCTGGGCTTCTCTCTTGTTTTATTTTAATTATTTAATTTTTTCTCCTTTAATATCCATACCCCTTTCCATTTCCTTCATAGGAACCCTCTTTAACATATCTTTATGATGATTTATATTCCCTCTCTCTTTCTCCATATATATATGTATATATACTTAAAAAAATTTTTTTTAACATTTATTTTTGAGAGACAGAGAGAGACAGAGCATGAGCAGGGGAGGGGGAGAGAGAGAGAGAGAGAGGGAGACGTAGAATCCGAAGCAGGCTCCAGGCTCTGAGCTGTTAGCACAGAGCTTGACACGGGACTAGAACTCACGAACTGCGAGACCATGACCTGAGCTGAAGTCGGACGCTTGACCGACTGAGCCATCCAGGCACCCCTGTATATATATATATATATATATATATATATATATATTCTTGATCCTTTTATTCTGTTGGAGTGTTTGTTTTTTCCTGTTGACTTGAAATACTACCTAATGATTAAGAATATTAAAGTCCATCATGTTCGCACATTCCTTTTTTTCCTTTTTGTGGAGTGTGCTTTTTTTGCCATACAAAACTTATAGATATTTATGTAATCAAAGTTACCAATCTTTCCCTTTATAATTTCTGTCTTTTAAAAAATGTTTATTTACTTTTGAGAGAGAGAGAGAGAGCACAAGTGGGGAAGGGGCAGAGAGAGAGGGAGACAAAGAATCTCAAGCAGGCTCCAGGCTCTGAGCTGTCAGCACAGAGCCCAACATGGGGCTCAAATCCATGAAATCATGACCTAAACAGAAGTCAGATGCTTAAGTGACTGAGATACCAAGACACCCCTATAATTTCTGTTTTTCTTGGTTTCCTTAGGGTCTTTCTGTGTATTTTAGAATATTTGCCTATTTTTCTTTTAACACTTTTTAAAAATGTATTTATTTTTATTTTTTAGAGAGAGCATGAGCTTTCTTTTATTTTTAATTATTTTAATTTAATTTAATTAAAAAAAATTTTTTAAATGTTTATTTATTTTTGAGAGAGACAGAGTGTGAACGGGGGAGGGGCAGAGAGAGAGGGAGACACAGAATCTAAAGCAGGCTCCAGGCTCTAAACTGTCAGTACAGAGCCCGATGTGGGGCTCGAACCCAGGGACTATAGGATCATGACCTGAGCTGAAGCTGGTCACTTAACTGACAGAACCACCCAGTCACACCTATTTTATTTTAGATAGAGCATGTGGCGCAAATCAGGGAAAGGGGCAGAGGGAGAGAGAAAGAATCTTAAGCAGGCTTAAGCATGCTGAGTGTAGACCTCAACACAGGGCTTGATCCCGCCCGTGACACTGGGATCATGGACCTGAATCGAAATCAAGAGTAGGGTGCCCAACCGACTGAGCCACCCATATGCCTCTCTTCTAACACTTTTGTAATTTCATTTTGTATTTTTAATATTTTTATGCAACTGGAATTTATTTTGGTGTATGATGTGAGGTAGGGATTTAACTCGATTTCTTTTCTCCCAAATCGTTGGCCAGTTGCCTAGTACATATACTAAGTAGTACGCATTTTCTGCAGGATTTGAGAGGTTTCCTTTTGCATATACTACAGAGGTTTTCAAGCTGTGTTCTATAGAGCCACAGGATTTTCCTGAGTTATTTCTGTAGATTCCTGGGGAGACAAAGAGGAAGCAAAAGAGCCAGATTCCTACTGCAGCTTCAGATGGAGCAGTCCTATTCTTTTTTTGTTTTATATGTTGGGGCTCTATGTCAGATTTTATTTGAAGAGAGTTCATCTGCCTGCAAATCAGTAATATAATAAATTCTTTTTTTTTTTTTTTTTTTTTTAGTTTTCATTTTAATTCCAGTTAGTTAACACAGTGTTCTATTAGTTTCAGGTGTATAATATAGTGGTTCGACAATTCCACACATCATCCTGTGCCCATCACAAGTGCACTTCTTAATCCCCATCACCTATTTAACCAATCCCCCCACTCCCTAAATTCTTAAACACTAAATACTTGAATTTGCTTCTGGTCCTTTTATTCTCTTCTATTGCTCAGTCCATCTCTCCCTGTGTTAGTTTTACAATTAAATTATTATGCAATTTTTCAAGCATACACAAAAAATAGAGATAATAACATGAACTTCCATATGCCTATTGTCAAAATCTAATACTTATCAGGGGCACCTGGATGGTTGGGTTAGTGGAGCATACAACTCTTGATCTTGTGGTGGTGAGTTCAAACCCCACACTGGGTGTAGAGTTTACTTAAAAATAAAATAAAAATTGGGGCTCCTAAGTGCTCGTCGGTTGAACGTCTGACTCTTGATTTTGACTTGGGTCGTGATCCCAGGTTCGTGGGATCAAGCTGTGCATCAGGCTTTGCACTGAGCATGAAACCTGCTTAAGATTCTTTCTGTCTCCCTCTGCCACTCTCTCCAGCTTGCACACTCTCTCTCTCTCTTTTTCTATCTCTTTAAAATAAAATGAACATATAAACTAACACTTATCAAGAATTTGCCATGCTTAATTCATCTATCCCAATTTTGTTTTGTTTTTTGTTTCTTGCCAAAGAACCTGGTTTTCTTTTCCTTCCTTCCATCCTTCCTTCTTTACTCTCCTGTCTACTGTCCAGACACTATATCATTTCACCCCCACACACACTTCTATATACATCTGTTTAAAAAAAAAAATCTTTCTTACATAACCAAATGCTATTGTCGCACTTAACATTAACAGTAATTTTGTGGTATCATCTCATACCCATTCCATAATCAAATTTGCCTTACTGCCTCAAAAATGTCTTTTGACAGTGGTTATTTCAAAACAGACTCCAAATAAGAATGTCATATCTCTAAAGTTTCTTTTAATCTTGAGCAACCCCTCTCCCTTTTGTTTTCATGCCATCGACTTGTTGAAGAAAACAATGTTTTCATAATTCACATTTAGAACTTTTATTATTAAGGGGTGCCTGGGTGGTTCAGTCGGTTAAGCATCTGACTTTGGCTCAGATGATCTCATGGCTTGTGAGTTCAAGCCCTGGGTTGGTCTCTGTGCTGACATCTCAGAGCCTGGAGCCTGCTTCAGATTCTTTGTCTCCCTCTCTCTTCCCCTCCCCCACTCACGCTCTGTCTCTCTCTCAAAAGTAAATACACATTTAAAAATTAAAAAAAAAAAAGAACTTTTATTATCAAGATAAATCTTGATTCTCCATTTCCCTGTGCTTGTGTAAACTCAGCCAGAACATCCTGGCCTGCTCACTTGTCAGGGTCGGGTGGGGCCCTGGAGTGGTCAATGTTGTAGTATTTCTTACAGAGACAGAGTATCTTGAACTGTTAATCTTTGTGCTTTTCTTTGCTACACTTTTTCCACTTGACCTTTTCCCTAGTAAATCAGAGGCATTGCCTGGAAGAGAATTAGGATTGGTACAACCGGAATGCAAAGAGAAAGAAACAGTCAGAATAAAACAGTCAATGTTCAGTTTTCTGACTTTTAAAATAGCCTCTTGAAGCCCACATCATGAACAATAGTTTTGAAAGCCAAAGCCTTTAATTTGCAGAGAACCAGGTTTTGTTGAGAGAAGAAAAAGCCCTTGAGAATCAAAAGGAAGGCCCGGAAGCCTGAGGGATTGGGTTTTGCCCTAAGGACATATTGGAAACAGTCTAGAGAGAGTGCCAGACTAAGCCCTTTCACCCAAGCATCCTCTGGCCTGGGGGAGGGCTGGTACCTAGGAGGCTGGAGGGAGGCCTGGGGAAAAGCCCCACCATGAAGAGGACAGCACCCTCCAGAGACTGCCGCCAGTCAGCCACAGGAAGCCTGTGGAGGCTGATCAATGCCTGGAGCTCATCCGCCTTTTGAGTGAGTCCCACTGTTGCTGCGCTGAAGAGCCTCATTAGCTGTGTTTTTGTTTGGTTGGTTGGGTTTTTTTGTGTTTTGTTTTTTGTTTTTTGTTTTTTGTTTTTTGTTTTTTTACCACTGCAGGGCAGGTGCAGGTGGGGGTGTGGGGGGAGAAGTATCTTTCATCATCAGCCACACTCAGGTGGCCCAGCAGAAGTGATGCTTGCCTGTGCCCACGGTCATTGTTGAGCTCCATCTTGGTTGCTCTGTGTGGTAGAAGACATTATGAAGTCACCCCCAGCTTCTTAGACCAAAGGGTGGGCACTTTACACCAAATGGGTGCCGGAGATATAGGGTGAGTCACCCACCTCTGTATTTGGGTGGGACCGGACACTGAAAGACTCAGTGCATTATATTCTCAAGTCACACGTGGGACAGGATCTCCCAGCCTACTTTCACTCTTGTGCTCTAGTTTTTGTCTGAATTGGATGGGTTTGTTTCTCCTGTTAAAGCAGTGATCTTTAACCTCTTCTGCCCGTTAAAATCACCTGGAGGAGGGGTGCCTGGCTGGCTCAGTTGGTGGAGAGTAGGTGACTCTTGGTCTCAGGGTTGTGAGTTTGAGCCCCATGTTGGGTGTAGAAATTACTTAAAAATAAAATATTTAAAAATAAATTGAAATAAAATAAAATAAAATCACTTGGAAGAGGTTAAAAAAAAAAAAAAATACTGACCCCAAGCCCTGATGAGGGACTAGAAGGCAAGCTGAGGGCCAAGCACAAGCTAGCAACCCCCCACCTTGCCCACCCCCACCACCAAGGTAGGATATGTATAATATTCTCAGGGGCTCCTGGCTGCCCAAGAACAAAGGAAAGGACAGAAAACAAATGGTTAAACTGATACGATTACAAAAAAAAGGGCAATCTTATCGATAGCCTAAAGTCCAGGAACTCTCTACTGTCTTTTCTGTTTGTTTGCTTGTTTATTATTTATTTTTGAGAGTGAGAGAGACAAAGCATGAGCAGGGGGGTGGGCAGAGAGAGAGGGAGAGACAGAATCCGAAGCAGTCTCCAGCTCTGTGCTGTCAGCACAGAGTGCTATGCAGGGTTCAAACCCACAAACTGTGATATCGTGACCTGAGCCAAAGTCTGATGCTTAACCAACTGAGCCACCCAGGTGCCCCATCCCTACTGTCTTAATGTTAATGCTCTGCTAGAGGGAAAAGCAACCTTAGTTTAACAATAGCTAGGCCTCCAGTAATCTGTAAATTCTCTTTAGCATATGGAAATTCCTTTAAGAAACATCTTGACTTTACCTCCCCCAACTCCTTAGTATGTAACCAGTCACTCTTCACAACCCCAGTGCAGCTCTTTCTTGCCATGGGTCCCATCCCCCCGTGCTTTAATAAAATCACCTTTTTGCACCAAAGATGACTTCAATAATTCTTTCTTGGCCATTGGCTCCAAACCCCACCATCACCCCGAAACTTCATCAGGCCCCATCCCAAACCAGTTGAACTAGGTTCTCTGTGGGGCATAATGCCATTGTGTGATTTTGAGTAAAATTTTATCTTTGTGAGACCACTTAACTTTATTCAGTCCAGATGTTATCGCTCTTAAGCTATTTCAAAAATGTACCCCAGTGATTATAACAGACTGATACCAATAGTTAGTTTGCTTATTTAGTTTTTTAGTTGTTAGTTTTAGATTTAGGGTTGTATCCAGTAACACAGCCAGAAATAGAAGGGTTAACTGCAGCCAGCAGGGACAGGTGTTTGGCAAGAACACCAGCCGCAGGTGACGGGAAGAAGGCCAGCCCAGGACGAGGTAACAGACAACAGATGGTTTTGCTATAAGGAACTGGCATCAAGGAGGAACAGTAGGAAGTAACGAGGCATCATGAATGGCAGAGAACACAGCAATAGGCATTATAGGAGCAGAAGATAGGCAGGCCTCAGGGATGTCCAACTATAGAAGACAGAGAGAGGACAATGCTTGTGACAGCTTGTCATGGGCTGGATTGTGTTTCCCCTCCCCAAATGCATATGTTGTAGTCTTACCCTTCAGAACCTTAGGATGTGACTGTAATTTGGAGATAAGGCCTTTAAAGAGATAATTAAAGAAAAATGAGGTCTTGTGTGTGGGCCTTAATCGAGTATGACTGGTGTCCTTATACAAAAAGGAGATTAGGACACAGACAACAAGTAGACTGAAGGATGACCATGTGAGGGCACAGTGAGAAGGCAGCCATCTGCAAGCCAAGAGGAAGGCCTCAGAAGAAATCAAACTAGTTTACACCTTGATCTTGGACTTATAGCCTCCAGGACTGCGAGAGAAAACGTCAATTGTTTAAGCCACCCAATTTATGGCATTTTTGTTACGGCAGCTCTAACTATTGTCAGAGGGATCAGCGAGAACAGGGCAGGGCTTTAGTCCTGGAGATAGGATATCATGTCTGATACCAGGCATACAACAAGGGTCAAGGAACCAGCACTGGGTCACTGATTAAAGGCAAGCAGGATGTCATTCAATCAATCAATCAATCAGCAATCTTTTTTTAAGCTCCTACTCTGTTGTGGGCCCTGTTCCAGGCACTGGATATACTGCTGTTGCAGTGGTCCAGATGAGACATGATGTTGACTTGGATTAGGAGGGTAGCATTGAATGAGCAAATTGGACACTGAAACAATCCCAACATGGAAGTGATGCTCCTTTAAGACTTCCTGAGCAGGCATGTACCTACCTACAGAGGGTTTTAAATGACTTCATTTTCAGAGAGAAGGAGCTGTGGGAGCAGGGAAGAGGCAGGTTACTTATAACTAATCCAGGTAAATGATTTGTCTCATTGGGAGAAAGTAAAGTTTCAGTTTACATGAAGTTTTCACTGGCACCTAGGTTAACAAATGTGGACGTTTCCCCTGAATGTCTCCATCTCATGTTCCTTAGTCTAACACATGAGTTTCCAACTTTATCTTAACTTTATTAGTTTTCCTAAAACATCAAAGTTTCTTTCCCAGCCCATGTTTCAGTGGAAAACTCAAGCGTTTCCAGGCAATAACTCCATCATCTGTGCCACTGTAGACAATCATCAGATAAACTTCCGTAATTCATACCACATCTGCTCTCCCAGCTCTGTATGACCTGGAGCATAAAAAACAATCCTCCAAATATTTTTTTTTCCCAAAATAAGCATTCATTCCGAATTTCCCCCACCAATTTTCTATTAAATGAGAGAAAAATTGTCAACACTGAATCATCCAACTTTTATTAAAAGCTGGGAAGTCTTTCAAAGCTTTCAGAGTAAACTGTTCTGTTAAACATGACAAGTAGATAATGGGAAATAGTTGCATCTATATGGTTCTTGTTGATATCTTTGCAAATTCTGGTAGCTGGGGACCGCCTGAATATAGGCATTCTTCTCTACTTTATCACTGTGGAGGACTCTTTCCTCACCCCATTATTTGAAAAATTAAAGTGATGTGAGAGCCCAAACTGATTTGTACTCTGGCCTTGTTTCATTCAGCAGGCAGCATGGGGGAAGAATAAAGGACATAGGCTTTGAAGTCAGGCAGCCTTGAGTTTGTACATGGATTCTTCCTCCACCTAGCCCTGTAATTTTGGGCAAATCCCTTAACCTGAGTCTCCATTTCATTAGCTATAAAGTGGGGATAATAATATTTACTTACCTTATAGGCTTGTTGTGAGGACAACGTATATGACAGCTTCAGCTCTGTGCCTGGCAGTGTAGTAAATGCTCATTAAATGGCAGCTGTTTTTAATAGTAACAACAAAGGATGCTCTGATTAAAAAAAAAAACAAAAACAAAACACCTGCTTTTTCCCCATGCTACAACCCAAAGCTGAAACAATGGTTGTACCACTTCACCTTGGATTAATAATCATCTTTAAAATGAGGAGATGAAATCAATGACATCTCAGTTTCCTCCCTTACACAACATTCTAAGATCTTATACTCAGTGAGAAAGGAGCAGTGAAGAGCAGAAGGAATTAAACTATCTTCTCTGATCAGTTGCTCTGGAGGGTCAAGCTTTGCTTCACTAGTACATCCGGTTACAAAGCTTATAGGATTATGTCTTTTCAAGAGAGCTTGGAGGAGGAGGCCTGGGTGGAGAGTACCAGCTAACTTCAAGGCTGCAAAAACAATTCTTTCTTCAGGGTAATAGAATGAGAGCAAAGGGATGTTTGACCTTTTCAAGATGTTTTTTAATGCAAAATACAAGGTATGCACATAATCTTGTTTTCTGACCAATCCTTTAAAAAATCTGGCATATTAATGACTTTACTTAAAAGCATGAAGATGGGAGCCAGAAGGAAACTTTTCTTTCTGAACAATGACTGAAAAGGGAATTCTAATGAATATTTTGGCATACAGATCTCATTTTCTGGCTGCTGCAGGACCCAAGAGCCAGTAGGTCATAATTAAAGCCAATAATGGCAACTCCAGACAGTTATCCAAATATTTTCCTGGTGCTGTCAATTCTCTGCATTAAATGATTTAACATCATATTTGGGGAGTGTAGAACATACATGCAGAGAGGGAATTAAATGTTGATAGGAATTCTGGAACATTTGCTGCAAGTTGCCCCAAAAGATATTGTTTATTACATTCAAAGGAATTATAGAATGTTTTCCTTGGTAGATAATTTTGAAGGACCCTTTCAGTGCAGAGAGCTGTGAAGTATGTCCTTAAATCCTCAGAACAAGATAACATTTTCTGCAGGAAAGAAGAAAATTACGTGCTTGGGGCTGAAGCCCCATGTTATGTAAATAAATGAACTTGTCCTACCTCTACTACACCTTTCAGGAATGTTCTCTTTGACCACCAGGAGCTGCTAATGCTGCAGATGTAATTATGTAACTTACAAAAAGCCAAAGCTACTCACTTTTCTGTCAATTGCACTTCCAAAAAGAAAACCCATAAATATATCTGTTTGTAAAATCTGTCTAGGAGGGGCGCCTGGGTTGCTCAGTCGGCTGAGTGTCCGACTCTTGATTTCGGCTCAGATCATGATCTCACAGTTCGTGTGTTCAAGCCCTGCATTGGGTTCTGTGCTGACAGCGTGGAGCCTGCTTGGGATTCTCTCTCTGCCTCTCCCACTGCCCCCCCCCCCTCAAAATAAACAAAATAATTTTTTTTTAAAAAAGTCTGTTTAGGATCTTGGAACAAGGTCTTGAATTTTGTCTTTTTTTTTCTGTAACAAGTTTTGTGACTTTAAAAATAGTGACTCCACAAAATCCTTCAGCCACATTTCCACCCTGCTCCATCTCTCCTTTAAATGATAAAAAAAGTTTCCCCCTGGATGGAATTTAAGCAGCTCAATCTAAAGTGGGGCTGAGAGAGCACAAAGCACCATTGGGGGATGAAATAAACTGTCCTGTTACTTCTTAAAGACAAAGCTGGATTTACTCTGCAAAACAGTTCAGCAAAAATTTGGGTTCCAAACTCTAGTGCTGTGCTGTGGCAATGGAAACTTTCCAGCCACAATTTGAAGTTAGGAGCCAAGCACAAAACTGAGGCAAGGAAGACATTTGAGGCCAAACCAGACAGTGATCTTGGCACTGCCTGCTCCTGAGCCCAGAGCTACAGTGGCTGTGAGGTGGTAAGGTCCTTAAATCTCTAGGTGCACCAGAGACCAGATTTGAAAACTCCTTGAATCTCCTATCTTTCTCTACCCACACGTTTCACCCCATGTTTTATATTGTAAGAGATGGTGAAAATGCTGTGAGGTGAATAGACAATTCTTAGGGCTATTTCCACTTAATCATACTTGGGTTTCTCTGCGGCCTCCCCATCAACTGTGAGCAACTCCTTGACATTGGGCAAGAGAACATGAGACTCACAGCCACAGCTTCTGCCTCTGTGATCTGGCCACTCTGTGGCAGTCACTGTCCTATCTGACCTACAGAACCAAGCAGGCATCTGGCTTGAGGGTGGGGGGCGGGGGACTTTTTTTGGGTTCTTTTGTCAAAATGCACAGAGTCCACTCGAGAAGACTCTATATTCTCCACATTACAAGATGGCAGTGTGCCAGTTTCTGGGCCAGCTGGCTGACTCAGAGATGAGGAGACTATTCCATGACACTTTGTTTTCATTCCAGCCCAAAGGGTAAAAAATGTGAAACTTTGCTGCCACCTGCTGCTTCCTTAGAAATAAATTCTTGAAATGATTCTAGGATGGTTATGCATTGGTTTATTTTAGCAAAAAGCCTTGAAGAATTTGGGGGATTTCAGAATATATGTTTATGTAGTTGGATACCATCTGGTCTGTCACTTCCTAGGATGGATTGTTGGGCCACACACATGGCTTCCTTCTTTTTGGCCATTAATTCCTGTCTGCCTATCCTTTGGTATAAGCTAGGTAGGGGGCAGGAGGGAAGGGCAGATTCCCTGACTGACCCCAGACAACCTTCCAAGGGAGTTCATACAGGGCTCTTGGCCAATGACATTTAGGTTTGGAAATCCTTTCTTCACAGGCTCATGAAGTCCTAGAAGTCAAGACTGAAGGCAAATTCCTCAAGCACAGGCTGTTCTCCCAGGGGTGTGCCAGTGAGTAGTATTCCTCAGAAATACCTGTTGGGAAGTAGTTTCCTCAGCAGAGGTGGCTGTAAACCTTGGGGTGAGGTTCCTTTGTAATGTCTCCAAATGTTTTCTTGAGGAAACAGAAGCAGGTTAAGGAAGAGGGCCCCCTACGAAAATGAAGGTAGCCCGATTTGATTCACTTCCAGGTGAGACTTCTTGAGCTCAGGTTAGATCAACAGAGGGAAAAGCACAGTGAAGAGCATGGGAAGAGTTAGTAGTCATATGCTTAGATGGGCCTGATAAGGGTCCTTAGTCATCTTAGTAGAGGCACCCAGAGCACAGAGATGTCTTGACTATATTAGTAGTTGTTGCTGCTCCAAATCAGAAAGTGGGATTTTCCTCTGCATTCTCCAGGAAGATCCATTTGTATGTAAATGAGTTCCTTTCCATTGTCTTCTAAGAATTCGTTTGACCAAGAGCTTTTTATTGGCAGAGATTAATGAATCTATTAAGTGTGTTTTTGTATAATTCTAAGTGCCTATTCTTCCTCTTAAAAAAAAAAAAAAAAGTAAGATCCGGGACTTCGTAGATGGAAGGAAATGACGCTTGATCTTTCGCCTATCAAAGAGAAAAGACATCTGAGTGTTACTAATAGGCATGGAAAGTATGTGATTGCCTATTGCTCAGTGTCTGGAATGATAGTTGGCATGTGGTAGCACGTTCATTGAATAAATGATCAAACTTATCATCCATTGTTCTTTCCAGTAGGTCTGTGAGTCCTGTTGAGAAGGAATGGGTGGGGGTAGAAAGGAACAGAAGAAAGAGTCTCAGAGTTAATAAGGTGAAAAGTCAGTGGGTAGAGCAACTACCCATAGCAACTAGGATGCTATGGTAGGACCCAAACTAATACCATATAAGCTTCAAAATGTATGTGTATTACTCACAAATTAAATAAAATTCTTGTGGAAAAAATCAAACAAGAAGGTTAGAATGTACAAAATTCCTCCTTCCGTGTCTCATTTCCTAAAGCATTACCACTGTTAATGTTTTGCACAAGCCTGAGTGTTTATGCTTCACATATTTTCTTGTTTATGTCCCTGTTGTTCTCTCTTAGAATCTGGTAAAGCCTTTGGAAAAGTTTTGGTCTGTCTCAGCTGTATAAATCAGAGTTCAGGGAAGGGACTTGCGTACTACTAAAGAGATAGTAGAATCTCCCTGAGGGGGCTCATGTGCTGATGGTAATGGAACGTGAAGTGGAGACCCAAAGCAGAAAGGAAAACTCCAGAGGACCAGGTCAAAGTAGTGATTTCAACTTCTCCTCCCCTCCTGGAGATTCTCTCTTTTTTAGGTGTTCTTTTTTTTTTTCTTCCTTCCCCCCAGCTTTATTTATTTATTGAGGCATAATTGACAAATAAAATTATATATATTTAAAGTATACAGTGTGATGATTGAACATGTGTTATATTGTGACATGATAACCACAGTTAAGTTAATGAACACATCCATCACCTCACCTAGTTACCTCTCGGGTCTGCATGTGTGGTGAGTGTTCTTCAGGTTTACTGTTTGGGCAAGTTTCAAGTATATAACACAGTATTGGTGACTATAGTCCTCATGGCTGTACATTCAATCTCCAGAGTTATTCATCTTATAACTGGAAGTTTATACACTTTGACTAACACCTATCATTTTCTCAGCCTCCCCACAGCCCCTGGCTACTACCATTCTACTCTCTGTTTCTACGAGTTCAATTTTTTCTTTTTCTTTTTTTAGGATTCACATATGCGTAAGATCATATGGTAGTATACAGTATTTGTCTTCTGGAGATTATCTTTTTAAAAAAATGTTTATTTTATTTATTTTGAGAGAGAGCACACACACATGTGGGAAGGGGCAGAGAGAGAGAGGGAGAGAGAGTATCCCAAGCAGGCTCCTCACTACCAGCACAGAGCCTGATGCAGGGCTTGATCTCAGGAACCCTGAGATCATGACCTGAGCCAAAATCAAGAATGGGATGCTTAACCAACTGAGCCAGTAGTGCCCCTGGAGATTATCTTGATAGTGTTCAGGGCACAGATGTTTTTTCAGGAAGGAATCAACTTCTCAGAAGAATAATGAGTTTGGTGCTTACCTGTGTGCTTGATTTGAGTAGCATAGGAGCCTTTTGTCCTGTGTACCTATTGAACCCTTGCTTCCCCTAGAAATCTGGTCCAGCCCAAGTGTCAGGGCTAGAAACCCTAGTCTGGTTCTACACTTTGGAGTGGGGAAGAGGGTATAGTAATTGCCAGGAGAACTGAAGACAACCATAAGGTAGGACAGATGCCTGGTGAACTCTTTCCTTCATGAGGCTACTGGACCCTTATCCTGACAGATGTTATTTTGCAAGGGTGTTTATGAGGCTCCCTCGTGACCAGATGAATAAGACCATTGCTATTTCAGCAAACCTGTTCTCCGATGAACATACACTCCTGCTGGATGGTGTCAGGACGTGGTGGTTTGAGTGTTTTATAATTTTTTTAATGTTTATTTATTTTTGAGACAGAGAGAGACAGAGCATGAGTGGAGGAGGGCAGAGAGAGAGACACACACACAGAATCCGAAGCAGGCTCCAGGCTCCAAGCTGTCAGCACAGAGCCTGACACGGGGCTCGAACTCACCAGCTGTGAGATCATGACCTGAACTGAAGTCAGACACCCAACCAACTGACTGAGCCACCCAGGTGCCCCAGTTTGAGTGTTTTAGATACCATCTTTGCCCCTCCTGTTGTGTTTGGTGACTAGCATGCTGTCAAGAAAATACAGCAGGGCTTCTATGAACTTAAAAAGAGCATTTCAAAACACTATATTAGCTCTTTGTCCCTTCAGTCTGTTTTTCCTAGAACAAATGTAATCTCAGTCTCTACACATTTTGTTTAAAATAGTTCTTCTGGTGAGTCACCTAAAGTTAAGCTGAAGATATGGTATTGCTTTAGTCATGTCAAGCTTGAAATGTTAGCCAAGTTCTAGTAACTACTCATGGGGGGAGCTCGTTGTATGCTCTTGTATGTGTTTTGGGGAAAGATCCAAAAATATCCAGAGACAAAGATAGGCCTGAGATGAGCCAGTCAGTATTATGCATCTCAGAATGGGCTGCAAGAGCTTCTGAAGCATAAGGAATGGTTTCAACTGGCTCAGAAACTCCTCATGGCCCAAGACACATGAAGGTTCTGCCCATCATCCACTAGTCCCCACCGCAACAAGTGGACAGAAACTTGGGGAAATCACCAAGAGACCATGCAGAGGGGTCAGAGGACTTTGCAGATGCTCTGAGGAAGAAAGTAAAGCTTTAAAGAGAACAACATGCTATGACTTTAAAGGTCATTATCTAGTTCACACTTACATCAGACTCTAAATATTGTCAGAAAATGGATAAGTTTGCCAGGACCAGGAACAGAAAAATCACTCAAAAGAGACCACAGAACTCTTTAAGGTTAGTGCAGCCGCTGCAGGCCACGATCCTCAAACCTGATGCTGCCTTGTGAGAGACTTCAACAGGAAGGAGAAACATCAGCTGCTTAAAGGAAAATTTATGCTCGCTGACCCTCAAAACTTGTAAAAGGCTTTCAAGCCACATGAGTGCATGCAACCTTGTCTTTCCTTCTTCCACCAAGTGGAAGTGGGGTTGGAAGGGGAGACTTGCACTCCTTACATAAAGTCCCTGTCAGAGACCAGCTGTACTATGGCCTATGAATGCTCTGCCCTTCTCCCTTCCCAGGGTACAGGTTGGTGTCCAGTTAGCACTGAGCAGTAGCTATCAGCTTTACCCTCCTGCTGGCCCCACCCTCTGTTGGCCAAATCCAGGTCACCTCCTGCCAGGCAGCTGCTGGGTGAAAGTCCAGAACAGCTTTCCCGAATAAACAAGTCAAAGAAAGGCAGTTCCCAGCAGTGGTTGGGGCTGTGCTCCAGAAGTCTATTTGCAAATCTGTCCTTTGGAACTTGGAAGATATTTGCAGGAGGAGCAATGTTATGCATTGTGGCAGGGTTTCCAGGCTAGACCACAGCCTCGTTTAACCAGGTTAAATGGATTTAACCCAGAATGGACTTGGAAGGCAGTGCTCTAGAACTTTTCATCATGGGCAATAGATTTGCAATCTGTCTTCAGTTTATAGACGTTTGATAAGATAGGCATAGTACCAGCTGATGTCCCCACATTCAAAGCTGCCTCAGATTTGTGGGGTAGGTTGATTCAGTGACTCCTGGATGCCAACACAGTGGCTGAGATCCTTACAGTCTCATAAAGCCCCTGCTCCCCTTTCCCACCTATATGCTTAAGGCTGAAGGTGAAGGATGACTATTCCAGTTTTTCATTAGTTTCATCCCTCAAGGTATCCTGGTGTTGGGCCAGACAGGGATGGGTGAGAATCTTGGCTCCCTTACTTACAAAGTTCCATAGGTTCTCTGAGGTTCAGTTTCTTCTTAGCAAAACTGATGTAGTGTGTACCTATGAGAGCCTTGGGGTTACTTCTCCAGTATCTGTTCTGCTTCTCTTGGTAACTACCATGACTTTTGTTAGGGTATTCACATCTCTGCCTAACAGACTACTCCATTATTGAAGGCTCAGGCCTAGTACATTTCCATTTTGCAGCTGTAATGGTGAGTGTGGCCTAATTCAGGCCAATGAGCTTGCCAAAGTTTACTGGTTACTTCCAGGAGAAAAAGAAATAACGTTCCCTGTCTCCTGCTAGATAAGAATGGGGGATATATGTGGTTCCAGTAGCAACAGAAAGCCACTCTGAGACTGCAACAGGGGCCAGCCCTAAATGGAAGCTCTTATTGCGGCTGGTAGAGTGGAAAGATATTTTTGTTATTGTTGTTTTAAATTTATTTATTTATTTTGAGAGAGAGAGAGAGAGAGCAGGGGAGGGGCAAAGAGAGAGAATCCCAAGCAGGCTCTACACTGTCAGCACAGAGCCTGATGTGGGGCTGGAACCCAGGAACTGTGAAATCATGACTTGAGCCAACCAAGAGTCAGACATTTAACCGACTGAGCCACCAAGAAGCTCCTGGAGTGGAGACATGCTAAACAGGACTACTGGAAGAAGTTGCTGAACTCCTAAATCAACCCACCCTGAAGCCTGTTCCACTTCTCTTGTTTCTAGTGTGTAAACCAATAATCCCCATCACTTGATGCCATTTTGAGTAGAGCTTTCTGTTCTTGCAGTTGGAAGATATGTTAACCAAGACATCACAGCATAGTTTTTTTTTTTTTTACCACAGATATTAAATGAGATAAAGCATTCACAGTGTTGAACACAAAGTCTGACTTATAGATGTGATACGCACACCTCTAGCCCAAGGGCATTAGTTGGACAGACCATAGTTTCTCAGGCCTTTGTTGAGGATAAGGAAGAAGAAGTTCTGGCTCAGCAGATCCTTGGCATCTTGCCTGGATTGGGAGGTGGCCCTGCTGGACTGGTTCTAGTTATAGGATCAAGTCTTTTGGAGGGAGTAGGTTCTGTAAGCCTGGGATTCCCTCAGCCCCTGGGCAGGTATGTGCACTGAAGGGGGTTTTGGGACGAAGAGAAAAGAAAAGAAAGAACCATGATTTGTTGGAGCAATAGCAAAAAAGACCCATCTTTGGGGTCAGGGTTAATCTCTTTACTTCTTTCTCTCCTCCTTTTCCTACTTACCTCCTTACACTTTTGCACACTCCCAATTCTCAGGCCTGGAGAACATGGGAAGCCAGAGTTGGGAGGGATTGCTGGTAAGGGAGGGGAGACATTTATAGAGAGTAGCAGGGATCTCAGTTTTCAAACTAAATGGTGGATTTAGACTCCTATAGGAGTTTGGCAAGGTTCGTGCCTTAGGGTCTTTACAGGAAGAATAAGAATCTAGGCAGGGTAGCTGGTTCAAGGACAAAGGTTGTGTTGTGACTGTAGTAGGAGGGAGGAGTCATTTGGAGCACACATTGTGGTTGTAAGTCAGATTTCTGGTCATTTCATCATCCCCAGATTTAGGCCTGAGTCCCTACGGAGAGGAGGCTGCAATAAACGAATAAGTCAACACAAAGCTGGCATGACTGAAATCTGTGTAAGAAACCTGGTTCATGTGACATCAGTGCTTTGTAACCTTGCTACGTCACAAGAGTAGACCTCATTATCCCATTTTAGCACACTGCTTTTGGGGGGTGTGAGAACCCAGGATGGAACAAGAATGTGAGAAAATACTTCTTCACAAAAATGGGTTAAGGATGCCTTGTTCCAACAGTGAAATGAGTGCCTACAAGTGAAAATAGACTCCAGTGTGATCTGACTAGAACAGGATTGACCTGTCAGCCTCTTATCTGCACACTAGATTTATGACTGTGGTCAAGAATTGCCCTGGCCTCTGTTTTTATCAGCCACATTCCATTAATGCCTCATAATGAATCCGTGGTCAATAAAAAACCCAGTTGTTGTTTTTTTTTTTACATGAATTACCGCCAAGACAAGAATCCCCATGAATTTGTACTGTTGGTGTTTTGAAACTAAATACAAAACTTAGCAATGATTCTTGTTGAACTTCACGCTGTTCAGATTATTTTGCATCATGCTTCTTTTAGCTCTTAGCTATTACTCTGAATTTTGTGCTTATCTTCTTCACTGAAGTCATAGATAAAAATGTTGACGAGGGCAGGGTATATGAAGAGTAACTGTGACTTTGCATGGGAAACTTCCTGCTGGTGGACAACCAGTTATTTATCAACCTGCTGTGTATATGGCTATTCAAGCAGCTGCAAAGCCATGTCACAACACTGTTACACCACTCACCTTCCCGCTCTTATCCATCACTGGATCGTGAGACACTCTGTCTAATGTCTAATACCTTGCGCGTGGTAGGCCCTCCACAAATGTTTGTTGAATTAAATGGAATTCCCTGAATTATCAGCATAATAACCATATAAAAACAGGGGAAAAAAAAACAGAGAAAAGAGGCATGATTAATTGAGGAGACATTTGGCTTCCTAGGGTCCTATATAATCCTTTTAATTGTCTTAAATCAAAATAGAAAAATGTCACACATGATAGAAAAATAAAATGTAGACTATCATGGACAATAATCATTGTGCCAGTTATTATCATTATTAATACATATTATTTTTTTTCTTTAAAAAACATAATCACATGAAACTTCATTTTCATTAATCTATTCTGGCCACCTTTCTATATCTGAGTAATAGAACTCTGTTATATGGCTCTCACTCCATTTTCTTAGTAGTTTAACAAATTCTCCAAGTTCTTTAGGTTCTGATTTCACAGTCATTTGTTTTTAAATTGTGGAGTTAATCCATTCTTCCTAAAGTATATTGAGCACCTACCATATGCCTGACCTTGGGTCAGAACTGTGAAGACTTAAAAAGAAAAATGGGCAAGGTCCTGGCCCTTCAGAGGAACGAGGTCCTATGTATTAAGGTATTAAGGGCTGCTTCAGAGGAGCATGCTGGGTCCTTTGGGGCCTTGTTGAAATGCAAAGAACTGTAACTGTCTGTGTGGGGGTTCCTTTGAGATTGGAATAGCAACGAGGAGACGTTCAGGCAGCTCAGGGTCTCATCACAGCCTGAATTCTTCTGCCACTCTTAGACCTAGGACAGCCACGACAGATGGGCTCTCTGCCTTCAGACAGCTCCTGTGCAGGAGTGTATGCTAAAAGAGGTACTTGCTCTGACTGAGGGCCCCATGCCCCTTCCCTATATTTGTGGTTGTTGGATAGGCTCAGGTTCCTAATCACAGATACCCTAACAGAGGGAAGAAAGCAGAAATGAATTGTGGCAGGCTCTTAAGGTGACCTCTATGAACTTTGCTTCTGGCATTCCCACCTTTGTGTAATCCCCTTTTTCTGAGCGTGGGTGTAGCCTGTGACTTCTTTCTAACCAAGAGAATACAGCAAAAATCGTGGAATGTACGTGACTATTGATTATGTTGCATATGGTTTTCGTACCATCTTGCTAACTGCTCTCTTGGCTTTGAGGAAGCAAATGGCCATGTTGGCCACACTCCGTGTGCCAAGAACCTGTGAGCAGCCTTTAAGAGCTAAGGTGGCCACTGGCTGACAGGCAGTGTGAAACTGAAGCATGGAATCCTACAGCCACAAGGAACTGAATTCTGCCAACTGAATTCTGAGTGAGTTTGGAGTAGATTGTTCTCTAGGCTAGCCTCAGATGAGAACAGAGCCCTGGCTGATGCTTAATTGCAGCTTTTTGAAGCCCTGAGCAGAGGGTCCAGTTGTCATGTCTGGTTTTTTGAACCATAGAAACTATGAGATAATAAGTATGTATTGTATTAAGCAGTTAAATTTGTGGTAATATTGGTAAGTAGCAACAGGTAGCTAATAAAGAAGGTCTCTTCTGCCTTCTTTAAGAACTGCAGAATAAAAAATGGCCAGAAGGTAGAGAGGTTGGAAAGGGAATTTAGTAATATTTACAAAGAGAAGAAAGTGACTTAATGATGAACTTTTACTGTGAAGCCCTGCCATGTTTATTTGTTCATTTGTTTGTTAAAGGATGTTAAATTGGAAGTATAGACAGACACATTGAGATACCTATATCTATATCTATATCTATCTATCTATCTATCTATATTAGTCAGGTTTCAGGGAAGGATAGTGTTATAGACTAAATTGTGTCTCCCCCCAAATTCACATATCAAAACTCTAGACACAGTCACTACCTCAGAATGAGACTGTTTGGAGAGAGGGTCTTTAAAGAGACAGTTAAGTTAAAATGAGGATGATAGGGTGAGCCCCAATAAAATCTGACTGGTTTCCTTATAATAAGAGGAAATTAGGGGACAAAGAGAGACATCACGGGTGTATATGCAGACAGGGGTGAGCATGTGAAGGGGCAGCAAGATATTGGCCACCTGCAGGCCAAGGAGAGAGGTTTCAGGAGACACTAACCCTGCCAACACCTTGATTTTGGACTTCCAGCATCCAGAATTGTGAGCAAATGTTTCTGTTTTTAAGCCACCCATTTGTGGTATTTTGTTACAGTAGCCTGAGCAGACTAATATAGATACAGACACTAGTCTAGATATTTTAAGCATGCAAGGATTTAGCGTAGGGAGTTAGGTGCTTTCCAAATCATTGGAAGAGCTGGTGTAGCTAGAGTTAGGGACTACCATCAGAACTAATGTGTTCAAGAATGGACGGCTGTGGCTGTGAGCTGGGATCACAGAGCTGATGCCTCTTCTGTCAACTCTGCCATGAGCATCACAGCTGCCTCTTAATACCCAGGAAAGTGGCAAGCAGCCACTGAAAAGCTGAGATCAGCTGCCCCTCTAGCTTTCTATACTCAGGTGCTCATGACCTTGATTGCCAAGACAAAATGGCAGTGGGGTGATGCTCTCCATCCTATTTATGTCTTCTTAGTCTCATTGGAGGACTCTTAATTGAACTTAGTATCCTGGCTGCAGGGGAACTGTTGTTTTAACTTTCTAGCCTCTGAGCATGGGAAGGCAGAAAGAAGGATGTGGGAAGGAATGTTGAAGCCTGTAGGCATATCCAGCACTATATGCTAGAGGTCAGAAGAGCAAAGCAAGTCCCAAGACAAATCAACCTATAGATATTCAAAGAAGAATATCTGAAGAAGAATACCTGAAACTGATAACAGAATTCATTGGGTTGCTCACCTACGTCAAAGGTATAAAATGCATGGAAAAGAGAGGATGTTTGTAAAGAGGATTTCTTTGGAAAAGCTATGCAGTTTGATTTCCACCTAATCTGTGTAACAGAACTGAATGCTTCTCCAGTCACTTCGCATGGAAGGAAAGGAAGTCAACAGGACCACCCTGAGAGCTTGATATGGATCTCCTGCGGTTGTGGGCATGGGAGGGTTCGTACTGTGCTTTGGTCGGCCTTGGAAAATGTAAACGGTGGAGATGGCCTGGGGAGCTGCTTAGACCATGATGGTAAAGGAGAGATGGTTGATCTGGACAGCTTGTTCTTCTAGAGTTTGTTGTGGCAGAGAATGTGTCATGTTTCAAGAGCTATGGAATGTCACAGGACAAATGAATTGGAAGAATTAGGGGAAACACTTGAGTCGAATCACTGAAGAGTTAGCTAAGCTGAGATCGGCAGAGTATGGCATTCCAGGCAGAGTGAACAGCATATGCAAAGACTCAGAGGCACAGAAGGGCCTGGGATGTCAGTGGAAAAGTTAAATGTTCATTGTAGCTATGGTGTAATTTGGGTGTGTGTGCGAAGGAATACGAAAAATTGGCTTGGAAAAATGCCCTAAGCATGTGTTGTGCTTCTGGGTTTAGCCTTTGTCCTTTAGGAACTAAGGAATTACTATAGAGTTTTTTCCTTTTAAATTAACATACTTTATTTCTTAGAACATTTTAGGTGCACAGAAAAACTGAGCAGATACTACAGAGAGTTCCTGCATAGATCCACATAGTTTCCCTTATTATTAACATCTTACACTTAGCATAATATGTGTGTATGCATATTTTTTAAAAATTTATTTTTAAATATTTTTTAAATGTTTATTTATTTTGAGAGAGAGGGAGAGAGAAGGCGCCAGCAGAAGAGAGACAGAGAGAGAGGGAGAGAGAATTCTAAGCAGGCTCTGTGCTGTGAGTGCAGAGCCTGACATGGCGCTTGATCTCACGAACCGTGTGATCATGACCTCAGCTGAAATCAAGAGTCAGACACTTAACAGACTGAGCCACCCAGGCGCCCCTAATTTATTTTTTTAAGTAGTCTATAACCCAGCCTGAAACTAGAACTCAAAACCCTGAGATCAAAAATTGCATGCTCTAATTACTGAGCCAGCCAGGCTCCCTAGCATGATATATTTATTACAATGAACTAATCTATACTGATACATTATTATTATTTTTAAAAAATTAAAAAAATTTTCTTATGTTTATTTTTTTTTTTTGAGAGAGACAGAGTGTGAGCAGGGGAGGGGCAGAGAGAGAGGGAGACACAGAATCTGGAGCAGGCTCCAGGCTCTGAGCTGTCAGCACAGAGCTTGACACAGGACTCGAACTCTTGAGCCATGAGATCATGACCTGAGCTGAAGTCGGATGCTCAACGAACTGAGCCACCCAGGCACCCCATACTGATACCTTATTATTAATTAAAGTTCCTAGTTTATCAAATTTCTTTAGTTTTTGCTTAGTGCCCGTCTTCTGTTCCAGGATCTCACATTACATTCAATCAACGTTTCCTTAGGTTTCTCTAGGCTACGACAATTTCTCAGATTTTCCTCTTCTTAATAACCTCAACAGTTTTGAGGAGTACAGTCAAGAAAACTGTAGGATGCCCCCTATTGGAATTTGCCTGATGTTTTTCTCATGATCAGACTGGGATTATGGGTACAATGGGTTTTCAGTGTAATTTGATGTACGTTTTACCAAAGTGGTTTGAGGCCAGTGTGAAGAGCGAATGACATAGAGTGTATTGAGTTGGTACACTTTCATTAGCAAGCCCTACAACGGCTTTCCATCACAATTATATATATTAGCATGTCTTACTCTTGAATATAACATACAGGATTCGGACCCAGCCTGCCTTTCTGACCTCATCTGACACTCTCCTTGCGTTTATTCTTCAACCCCACTGGCTTTTGTTTCCATTTCTTGAAGTCACAATATTTGCTACCCTCAGGACATTGGAATGATTTGAATGACATTTGGTTTATAATCCAGATAGAAGGTGAGTTGGGTGTGAATTAGAGAAGAGAAAGATTGGAAAGCATGTATGGAAATAAGAGATAAAGAAAAGAGAAGATATGAGCATAGTTCTGAGATCTGTAGTTTGAACAACTTGATCACTGGACTTGACTAATCACTGAGATGGGGAATGCAGCAGTTTGGGGGGAACATCATGAGATCATGGTGACATACCAAGGTTGATTTGCTCGTGGGACATTGAGATGTTCTTATCCAGCAGGCAGTTGGAAATCATGAGTTTTAAATTCAGGAGGGAGGTTGGAATGAGAGTAACTGCCAAACAAGAGATCGTGGTGGGGGCTCTGATTATTAATTCAACTGGGATAAACCCAAGGGACATATTTGCAGTAATTCAAACCCTTGGCAACAAACAGTTTAATGTGAACATCAGGTCAGCAGAGAAATTAACTTTATTTTGGAGACTATCAAGCAAAAGAAGGCCAGGACTTTGGGGAGAATTTTGTGGTCATTCCACTCACCAGGCTTAGCCTAATGATTGCTTCTTTTCTACTGGAATAGAACTTTGGGTTTGAAAAGGTTGCTGTATTAACTAATTAACATAGCCTCAGAAAAAGCAGCAGAGAGGTTTGGGGTTTGGATGGACTTCTATGAGTGTAAAATAGTGTGGTAGACGGGTCAGGTTATGATGAAATTTCTCCCAGGTATGTTATTTCCTTACAGTCTTTATACTACTATATTTACATTAAAAAATACAAAAGTAGTACATTCATGTTTTGTAGACATTGTAGGTTGGCTCACCCAATAACAATCTTAACTACCTTCTCCCTTGTCTTCTACCATAGAATCTTGAAAGCAATGCACACAAATTCCAAGACCTCATTACAACCTGAGATGGCCTTGAAATACAGTTTGGGTTAATGCGAAGTTCCCAGAAGTCCCTAAGGTAGACTTTCATTTCTTTTTTTATTCTATTTTTTAAACATTTTTATTCATTTTTTGAGAGACAGAGAGAAACAGAGCATGAGCAGAGGAGGGGCAGAAAGAGAGGGAGACCCAGAATCCAAATCAGGCCTCAGGCTCTGAGCTGTCAGCACAGAGCCTGATGCAGAGCTCAAATTCATGAACCATGAGATCATGACCTGAACCGAAGTCAGACACTCAGCCGACTGAGCCACCCAGGTGCCCCTGTTTCAGTAATTTTTTAAACTCCCTGGGTGATTCCAATGTGTAGCTAAATTTGAAAACCAATGGTTAAAATCACTGTTTGTTAAAAATTAATTGTTTAATTAATTTCATCATGATAAGTGCACTCTTTAATCACCTCTTTCACCCATCCCCCCACAACCTCTCCTCTGGTGACCATCAGTTTGTTCTCTATAATTAAGAGTCTGTTTCTTGGTTTCTCTCTCTCTCTTTTTCCCTTTGCTCATTTGTTTTGTTTCTTAAATTCCACATGAGTGAAATCATATGGTATTTGTCTTTCTCTGACTGACTTATTTTACTCAGCATTATACTCTCTAGCTCCATCCATGTCCGTGTAAATGGCAAGATTTCATTCCTTTTAAGGGCTGAATAGCATTCTTCATACATCTATATATCTATATCTATATCTATATCTATATCTATATCTATATCTATATCATCTATATCTATATCTGTACCTATATATCACATCTTCTTTATTCATTCATCTATTAATGGACACTTGGGCTGCTTCCATAGTTTGGCTATTGTTAATGCTGCAATAAACAAAGGGGTACATGTATCCTTTTGAATTAGTGTTTTTGTATTTTTTGGGTAAATACCCAGTAGTGCAAATACTGAATAGTAGAATAGTTCTATTTTTTAAAAAAAAATTTTTTAACGTTTATTTATTTTTGAGACAGAGAGAGACAGAGCATGAACGGGGGAGGGTCAGAGAGAGAGGGAGACACAGAATCTCAAACAGGCTTCAGGCTCTGAGTAGTCAGCACAGAGCCCGACGCGGGGCTCGAACTAACGGACCACGAGATCATGACCTGACCCGAAGTCGGACGCTTAACCAACGGAGCCACCCAGGTGCCCCCAGAATAGTTCTATTTTTAACTTTTTGAGGAAACTCCGTACTGTTTTTCACAGTGGTTGCACCAGTTTGCATTCCCATCAACAGTCCATGAAGGTTCCTTTTTTCTCACATCCTTGATAACACATTAGTCATTCTGATAGGTGTGAGGTGATAGCCCATTGTGATTTTGATTTGTATTTCCCTGATAAGTGATGTTGAGCATTTTTTCATGTGTATGTTGGCCATTTGTATGTCTTTTTTGGAAATATGTCTATTCATGTCTTCTGTCCATTTCTTTTTTTTTTTAATTTTTTTAACTTTTATTTTTGAGACAGAGAGAGACAGAGCATGAACAGGGGAGGGGCAGAGAGAGAGGGAGACACAGAGTTGGAAGCAGGCTCCAGGCTCTGAACCATCAGCCTAGAGCCCGACGCGGGGCTCGAACTCACGGACCGCGAGATCATGACCTGAGCTGAAGTTGGACGCCCAACCGACTGAGCCACCCAGGCGCCCCAGTTCTGTCCATTTCTTAATTGGACTATTTGGGACTTTTTTGGTGTTAAGCTGTATAAATTCTTTATATATTTTGGGTACTAACCCTTTACCAGATATAACATTTGTAAATATCTTCTCCGATTCTACAGGTTGCCTTTTAGTTTTGTTGTTTCTTTCACTGTGAGAGACTTTTTATTTTGATGAAGTCCTAATAGTTTATTTTTGCTTTTATTTCCCTTGCCTCAGGAGACGTATCTAGAAATGTCAGAGAAATTACTGCCTGTGCTCTCTTCAAGGATTTTTATGGTTTTAGGTCTTACATTTAGGTTTTTAATCCATTTTGAGTTTATCTTTGTGTGTTAGAAAGTGGTCCAATTTCATTCTTTAAAAAAAATTTTTTTAATGTTTATTTTTGAGAGAGAGAGAGAGAGAGAGCAGGGGAAAGGCAGATACAGAATCCAAAGCAGGCTGCAGGCTCTGAGCTGTCAACACAGAGCCCGATGCAGGGCTTGAACATGTGAGCCGTGGAGATCATGACCTGAGCTGATGTCAGACACTTAACCAACTGAGCCACCCAGATGTCCTGGTCCAATTTCATTCTTTATGCATGTAGTTGTACAGTTTTCCCCAAAACCATTTGTTGAAGAGTCTGTCTTTTTCCCATTGTATAATCATTCCTCCTTTGTTGAAGATTAACTGATGATATAATTGTGGGTTTATATCTAGGTTTTGTGTTCTATTCCATTGATCTGTCTATTTTTATGCCACTACCATACTGTTTTAATTACCACCACTTTGTAATATAACTTGCAATCTGGAGTTGTGATACCTCTAGGTTTGCTTTTCTTTTTCAAGATTGCTTGGCTATTGAAGGTGGAAATCACAGCTTTTTGTTTTTGTTTTGTCATTGTTGTTGTTATTCCCAGGGTCGACACTATTGTTACATGTGTCAAAACTGTATTTAAATAATAGAAGCCTATAACGTCACCCATCTCCAATCTGCTCCATCTCTGCTACCCTCCAGAAGAATCACAATTCTCAGAGTGCTGTGCCACTCTTTCAAAATTTCCTCTCCAGTCCATGAAGGTTCATATACAAATATATGTTAGTTTTCTATCACAAAAATCCTTCCAGAGCCTGTTCAAGTGGGGCATGAGGAGTGACATCTCCACATAGCCTGGAAAAGTCAAGACAATGCTGCTGATTTCACATTTCCTATCTTCATTGACTACTAGACTACTGAGAAATGTCAATCTTTCAGCATCTAAACTACCTCTCCCAGTCGGCCTTTTGCATTCTGAAATAGCAGAAAAAAGTCTTTCATTGATACAGTCTAATCTTCTCCTTCAGATGTTCTAAAAGTTGCATACAACCTGTTGTCTACGATTAATTATTTAACTATGAGACACAGAAGAGTTGACACAGACTTTCAGTGGACGTGGATTTCTTATTCTCCCACCGCCCCCCCCCCCCATTTTCTATTGAATTCCTTGTCAGGATTTCACCCTTAATATCCTGTCTTCCTCTTCTAACTCTACATTCTTCCTCAGCTCTAGTTATCACCATATGCTGTATGGTTACCACAGCTGAAACTCAGTTGAAATTTTTTTTGACATAACGCTCCATGTCCAGTGGCCTTTCACATCTGTCAAACAGCCGATCAGTTGTGTCTCCAGCCTATCCACTTCTGGCATTCCCTTTGTCACAACCCGAGTTTGGGCCATTGTCTTTAATCTCAACTACTGCAGTAGCTTTCCATTCTCCAGCCTTCACTCTGTAGCTTTAGTAATATTTCTAAAGTGCGTAACTGTCATGGTATCCCCTGCTTAAATCTCTTCAATGACTCTATTATCTTCAAGGTAAAATACAAACTCCTTAAGTTCATTTGTGATCTGGCCCATGTGTAGTCTTCCAGCCTCATCTCTTGTCCTTACCTTCCTCACACTCTGCGGTCCAGACTTGCTGAATGAATCCACTGTGCTGTTTGTCATTTCAAGGCTTTGGCACTTGCTGTTTCCTGTACTAGTTTCTATTCCTTGCCCCCACCCTTTGCCCTGCCCTACTTCGTCTGCCTAACTCCTACTGATCCTATACATCTCAGTTCAAGTATCACTTCCTCTGAGAAAAATTTCCTTGACTCCCATACTTGGGTTAAGGTACTTCCTATGTGTTCTTACAAGACCCGTTCTTATCATTGCACTTATTCACACTATGTTGTAAGCTCCCATTTATTTATCTGTATTACCTACTACAGGGAGATACAAATAAAGCTTGATAAGGACAAGGTTTATATAATCAATATTTATTAGACACTTCCTTTGTATCTTCTGAGAACAGTATATCTTTTCTGATAACTCATTCTCTTGTTTCTGGAGGGTTTGATAAGTCTTTACATGACTTAGATCAAAGGTCCAAATGGGAAAAATCATGGTATAAAGGCTGTGGTAGGACAATGATAAAGCATAATGGATGCTGGATTCAAATCCAGAGTCTTACCCTTCATAGTGTGTGAACTTTTTTTGTGGTTTGCCTTTTCATCTGTAAATTGTAAAATAATACCTACCTTGTGATAGATTCATCTTGAAGCATGAATTATTGTAAATCGAATCAGGTGGTGGTTACAGATGTAATTTTATTGTTGGAACAGTTCAACACACCTGGCATGCAGCTGTTGATCTGAATCTTCCCCCTCTCCCACCGTATTTGTTAGTAAAACTGCCAGAAGCAGATTGCTTTCAATTGGTAGGGGCAGCAATATACCTTCACTATCCTACCTCAGGTGTGTATCAACTCTTCAGGCCTATGACATTATCTTGTTCCAAGGGACCTTAATTGCCCTTCCATTTTGAATCACCCTGGTTTAGTAGATTGATGATATCATGCTGATGATATCATGCTTCCTGATAAGCAGGAAGCAACAGCTATGCTAGATACATTAGAAAGATAGATGCATACAGAGGTTGGGAAATAGATTCTACAAGAATTCAGGGGCTTGCCACCTTTGTAAAATTTCTAGAGGCCCAGTGGTCTGGGGCCTAGTGAGAGATCTCTTCCAAAGTGAAGAAAAAGTTGTTGCATCTGGCCCTTCCCACCACTGAGCGAGAGATACCATACTGATTGGGCTTCTTTAGGTTTTTGAGGCAACATACAACTCATTTGGGCATGTAACTCTCACTAACTTGTTGAGAAACCTAAGAGACTGCCAGTTTTGAATGAGACACCAAACAAGAGAAGGCTCTGCATCTGGTCTAGGATGCCATACAAAGAGCTCTACCACTTGGTCTGTATAATGAAGCATATTCAATGATACTTGAAGTGCCTCTGGCAGATAGGGACTCTGTGTGGCAACTTTAGCAGGCTCCTGTAGGTGAATCACAGCGCAGACACTTAGGATTTGGAGGCAAAGCTTTACTCTCCTCTGTAGACAAGTACTCTTTGAAGAAACAGTTTCTAAGTTGTAGAAACTTTAGTAGAAGGTTTACTAAGGTTTTCTCCTAAGGTTGGGCCTTAGTAGAAACTGAATGATTGACCATGAGTCACCAAGTTACTATGCAACATAAGTTGCCCATCATGAACTGGATGTTGTCTAATCCTCCAAGCCATAAAGTTGGTCATTTGCTGGAATGAAATATGTTGTTTCATCATTAAATGGAAGTGGTATATATGAGATCAGGCTCAAGCAAGTCCAGAAGGTGCAAATAAGTTACAGAAGTAAATGGCACATGTTCCCACAGTCCATGCTCCCACCACATTGCCTTTTCCCTCTTAACCTGAATCTGTGTTCTCCTGGGGAGTTCCCTATAACAAGTTGGCTGAGGAGGAAAAATTCCAGGCCTGGCTTAAAGATGGGTCTGTATAGTATGCTGGTGCTACCCCAAAGTAGATGGTTATAGAACTGCAGGCCTGCCAACATGGGTGGCTTTGAAGGGTAAGAGAGGAAAAAAATCCTCCCAGTTGGCAGAAGTCTGGATCTGTTTTGACACGTGGGTAGTGGCTAATAGTTTTGCTGGGTAGTCAAGACTGAGAAGGGTCATGGCTGAAAAATTGGGATAAGAAGGTCTGTGAGTAGAAATCTCTAATATGATCAGAGTGTTAAGATATTGTGTTCCATGTGAACGCTCACCAAACAGAAATCTCATCAGAAGAGGGTATAAATACGCAGATGGATGAGGTGACCTGTCTGTGGACATCTTTTAATCTCTTTTCTCAGCCAGCCCTATCTTAGTCCAGTGGAAACCAAATGAAATGCTCCATGGAGGTTATTTATTAATGGGCTTAGCAACATGTACTTCCAATCATCACTGCTGAATGTCCAGCCTGCCAACAGCAGAGACCAACACTGAGCATTCAATATGGCACCATTCTCTGGGAGCACTAGAAAGCCACCTGGTGGAAGGTTGATTACAAAGGATCATGTCCATCATGGAAGGGACAGAACTTTTTCTCAATGAAATAAACACTTATTCTGAATACAAATTTACCTTCCCTATTCACCATGTTTCTACCAGAACCACCATCCTGAGACTTACAGAATGTTTTATTCACATGGTATTTCACAGAACATTGCTTCTGATCAGGGAATGCACTGAAACTGAAGTGTGGTAATGAGCTCATACTCATGAAATTTGCTGGTCTTGTAATGTTGCCCATCACCTTGAAGCAACTCACCTGAGAAAGTGGTGGTATGACCTTTAGTAATAGTAAAAACCTTTTAGACTTAGTTATGGTACCAGCTGGGTGGAAACACTTTGTAGATCTGGGGCAAAGTCTTCCAGGATATAATATGTGCTTTAAATCAGTGACCAATATATGTTGCTATTTTGCTAATAGTTTTTAATGGATCTAGGCATCAAGGGGTGGAGATGGGAGTGGTTCCTCTTACAGTTCCTTTTAGTTGTCCACTAGCAAAATTTTTGTTTCCCATCTCTACTATTTTAGGCTCTGGTAGTCTAGAAGTCTTATTTCACAAGGGAGGACTGTTTCTGCCATGGAACACCTCAATGGTACCATTAATCTGGAAGTAAAGACTACCACATGCTGACCTCCTCATGCCAATAAATCAACAGGAAAAGAAGAGGGTTATTAAACTGACTGGGAATAATTAATCCTGACTATTAAGGGATGTCCTTAGAGAGGAGCCCTTAGAGGCCTGTGTACCCCATGTATCAAGGCCAAGTTTGCTGGATTAGACCTGTATGTAGTTAGGACTCTTACTAATTGCAAGGAATAAAATCCCAAATCAGAGCAGTGTGGGGAAAAACAAGGAATTTACTTATAGAGTTTCCTCCTGGAAGTCAAAGACAAAACTGCAGTTGGCCTTGATGAATGAAGTAGAACCAGGCACTCAAATGATGGCTTAGCTTTCCATATCCCATTTCTGCTTCTCTCTGCACATCAATTTCATTCTTTGTTCTTATTGTAGACTGGTCTTCTCTGCTCCTCAGTTCATGTGGCTGAAAACATGGCCGCTAGCATTAGCAGCTTTAGCTACCTGGAGATTGATATCTCTTTCCTGTTTCAGATGCAAACTTCCTGGGAGAAAAATTCTGATTAGTGCAGCTGGGTTCAATGTTTGGGAGACGAGGGTCATATTGTACTAACATGTGGCTTCCATGAAGATGTCATGGATAGAGTTGGTTGGTTAGGAGGTTGATAATGGGTGAGGAGCTGATTGTGAGAAAGTCTGTTCCCAGAAGAAAAAGAGGGATACTAGGTTGATAAGTTATGAGTTTCTACTACCAAGTAGTCCAATTTTTCTGCCTAATAATAATAGCAAAAAAAATGAATAAATAAATAATAATTGATATTTATAGGGATTATTATGTGCTAGACACCAAATATATATGTTATCTAGCACAACATAGGGTTGTTGTGAGGGTTTCATGAGTGTGTATATCTCTTACCTATATTCCTATATATCTATATGTCTATCTACATATCTTTATATTTATATCACAGTCTATAAGGTAAGTTCAAATTTTATCCCCATTTTACAAATGAGAAAAAGGAGACTTAAAGAGTTAAGTAACTAGTGTCAGTAAATAGCTGAGCTGGTGCTTGAACCCAGACCCACTTGTTTCCAAGGGCTCATTTTGAGGCACGACTTCCACAGCTAGTTCTCCAAGTTCTAGGCACCCAGTCTCACTACAAACCTTAGGGTGCTGGCTGGACCTTTGAAACGCTGCATAGATCTTGCTAGTTACTTTTTATGGCCTAAATTTTGGCGTTGGACTCCATGTGTCTGACTCTGTGGGATCATTTGACCTTGAACCTCAGTTTTCTTAGATGTAAAAATGGGTCCTGATAGGATTATGGAAGCTACATGAAGGCAAACATTTTTGTCTATTATGTTCACTGTTAGCAGTGAAAACAGTGCTGGGCACTTGGTAACTATTTGTTAAATGAATGAATGAGACAAAGTGAGACCCACAAGGGTCCTGTTTGAGGAATATTAGGACATTCTTGTCTTTTGTGTCTGTCTATTAGGCTTTTTGTGTGGGGTTAGGCAAGTGACAGGGAAAGGTGTGGAGGGGATTAAGAAGCTGTGTATGGAGAGGGAGAGAGAAGGAGAGAAAGGGGAGAGGAACTCTGCCTCAGGAGAGTCAGAGAGATGGAGGAGGGAGAGGAGGGAGAAGATGACGGAAGTGTCAGACTCAGATTTATTAGTGGTCCGCAATGTAAATGTTCCTTTTCTGTCCCCATTGGAATCTGGGGTAAAATCTGTACTACTCACCATTGCTGTAGTGAGTGGATTTGCCAAGTGGTGGCCTCAAGGTGGGGTAATGACATGGGGCTGAGGGCACACAGGTTCCCATTCAATGAGTAAAGTAAGTGAAATCTCTGGCCCAGCATCTGGCTCATGGCAGTCAGTCACTCAGTGGATGTTTCTTTCCCTGGGAGCCCATGACCTTGGCTAACCTCCTGCATCTATCTCCCTGAACGCAGCACAGGACTTGGCATGCAGAGACTTCTCAGAATGTCTGCTTCCCTGCCAAGCAGGTTTTCCAAGGGCTCTGCTGGACAACATGACAAAGCTCTGAGATATGGAGACTTTTGTGCCATTTCACTCTATGTGGAGTTCCTGCATGCCCACGAGGCAGGAGCACGGCTGACACACACACACTCACGAAAGAAAACACTCGTTAGCCTGGCTGGGAGACCCCTGGGTAAGCACTGATGTAATCTGTTTTCACAAAAACCATAACAGGCTTCTGAGTTAAGCTTTTGCTCAGCTGGCCTTTGCCAAAAATGACAGTTGCTTTGTGTCATTGCCTGTTGACAATAGTCGTAGTCACACATTGTACCTCAAAAGGCCAAAACACTCCAGGGTAAAATGATTACGAGGGTGATGAGCTGCTCCAGAGGTCTGGAAGGATCCTGTTGGGTGCCCAGCCAGGGCTGGCCCAGGGATTCTACTCCAGGTAGGGAAAGAAAATGACAAGTTCAGACCCCAGCTGTCCTTGCGTGCAAATGCTCTCAGGGTTGCCATGGATATTTTAATCGGGATGAAGCTTTCATTTGAATCAGAGGAATACAAGCTCAGTATTTACTTGCTTGCCTTTTCTGCCAGATCAGGATGCCTAAAAATGGGCAGGAACTCTGACTTTTCCTTGTTCTATGCCTGTTGCTTAGCTTATATAAAGCCAGGCACAAAGGACACATTTGACAAAAATTTGTGGGATGAAAAGTTGGATATAGTGTCCTCCTTGGAGTCCTCTATTTTCAGGCTCTTCTTTATGCCCTTTCTTTGGCATGGGTCCTTGCTCACTGCAGGTGTCTCCTAAGAGCTTGTGTCCCCATGTTTCCTTTTCATCCTGGAAACGGAAGTTCATTTTGAAGGCTGCTCTATTGTTTGTACTGCTTGTAATCCCAAACTGAATGGGACCAATTTGTTGCACGCTTGGCTGGTCTTCACACAGCATGTTTTTGTGATACGTAACATTTCCTTTGAGACCAAGTGTGGCCTGGTATAGTGGCAAGAACCAGAGTACTTGGTGCTGTTAGTGTTCCAAATTTCAGCTTTCCCACTTTCTAATTGTGCAATTCAGACAAATTATTGGATTTCATGGAACCTCAGTTTCCTCTGCCCATAAAGTGGGCACAAGAAGGTGAACTTAGCTGAGATCGAACCTGAAGATTTTTTGATTTCTTGATACGTAGGGAGTGCAAAAGAACTGTCATTTACAATTCACAAGGAGGGTCATGCCTCTAAAATGAACTATCTAGGAAAAAGCTTCCTATGGGTCTTTCGCAAATGTGGATCAAGATTCTTACTCTGAAATGGGTGGATTTGATATTCTGTGGCTCCAAGAAACTAAAATGGCTGGCAAAATTGTATAAAATTTTGTCATTATTGGGACCCCTGTGTAGCTCAGTCTGCTGAGCATATGACTCTTCATTTCGGCTCAGGTCATAATCCCAGGGTCACTGATCGAGCCCTGCATTGGGCTTCATGCTGAGCATGGAGCCTGCTTGGTATTTCTCTCTCTCTCTCTCTCTCTCTCTCTCTCTCTCCTTCTGCCCCTCTTCCTGTCTCGTGCCCACTCTCTCTCAAATAAATAAAATAAAATAAAAAATTTTTAAATGTCATTATATTAGGCAGCCTTAATCTCTCCACATGGTTTCTTTTTGAGCAGTGTTTATTTCCTAAGTATGGATTTAGACTGCCACCTGTCTATTTATTATTGCTTTTAGAAAATGGATGAGCCATTTTTCAACTAGTCAGTCACAGACCTGAGACACTGAAGATGCCTGGAAGACTATTACCTGGTCATAAACTCATGTCAGAAGAGAGAATGTGAAAGGGATCTTAGCTGGGCTTTATGGGGCTCAGGCTTGGCTGGGGTGCAGTATCATATGCATGGTGTTCTATGGCCAGAATGCTTGCTCTGATATTGTTTCAGAGTTGGAGTCTTCTCTGAAATGGACCCTTCAGTTGTCTGGTGTCTTGGAAAAAGATCAATCCTAAAGCAGGAAATAAGGACAAAGGAGATGGGCCTTAGATTGAAGTGTGGGGAAATAACAACCTCCTTTATCTGGACCTATTTGGGAAATCAAGAGTATTCCCACTGTGGGAGGCAGGCTGGCCCTTGCCCCACGGCAGCAGCAGAAGGGAGTGTAAAAGTCAAACCCAGGGCCTGGGAAATTGGAACAGTAATACTGGGTTTTAAGTTTCTCTCTGTTGTAATCCTTTTCTCATCTCTCCCAATCTGTGGTATCACAATGGGAAAATGGGGAAAGGGTCTGCACAGTTCATGCTGGGGCTGAGCAGTAGCCTTAGGAATGTCATGCCCTAAGGGAAGCAGATTTCAGACCTACAAGTCCTGCATGTAGAACCAGGCACCTGGCTAAGGTAGAAAGTACAGAAGAAATGGAGCATCTGGGTGACTCAGTCTGTTGAGCATCCGACTTCTACTCAGGTCATGATCTTGCGGTTTGTGAGGTCAAGCCCCACATCTGGCTTGCTGCTGTCAGCCTGTCAGCGCAGACCCTGCTTCAGATCGTCTGTCCTCCTCTCTCTGCCCCTCTGCCACTTGTGCTTCCCCCCAAATAAATAAATATTAAAAAAAAAAAAGTACATAAGAAACAAGTGGGCTGTGTAGGTATGCCCCAGGGGAACTTGGTAAAAACCTAGATTTTTTTGAAGACTCAAGCTAAAATAATTGGGGCATTAAAGTAGAAACCTGAGTTTACAAACTGGCGGTCTGACGTAGTATTGAGTTACATCAGGATACTGACGTCTACTTCATTCATCTGTAAAGGGCTTGCTGCTGTAGCTGGGTTTTACTAAATGTAGCTACTGTCATTGCTAGTATAAGTTGAATTGATCAGTCTCTGAGATGTCTTCTCTCTCAGAAATTCTAAGAGTCTAAGGCATGCTGGAATCATCACTGGAGCCCAGCCTGGCTTGAGTGTCCATCTGTTCTTCCCACCACATCCTCCTCGCTCATTGTTCTGTTTCTGTTCAACCTGCATGGAGTGTGGGCAATGCTGGAATGTTTCAGAACATGTAGCCGGGGCAATGTCGTAATTCATGAGGAGTCATTCTTAAGTGGAGGAATCTTGTGCTTCAGATAGTCAGTCACATTCTTGGAAATTATGGTTCTGAAGTCTCCCTGGTTGTAGGAAGGCCAATTCCTATTTATCTTGTGACATACTGAGATATTATTTGAGCATTTCTTAAAAGCAGAAGAGACATTTCAGGAGGAGCATAAAAAAACCCTTAATTTCAAAATAGCAAAACAATATAAATCTTTCTTAAAATTTACACATGATCAGATCAGGCCATGCTATGGCACAAGGCCAAAAAGCCATGTGGCAGACTGTATTTTCCAAAGATGGCCACACCACCATCTGTCCTCCCACATGTTGTTCTATGATGATACTTTGACATACCTTCTTTGGAGAGATGGGATCTATGCTCCATCTCCCTGAGTCTGGGCAGGTTTGTGAGTTTGGGGTAAGTAATGCTATGTAACAGAACGTAGGTCATAAAAAATGACACATTTTCTGCATGGTTCTTATGGAATGCATGCTTTTGGAACCTATAGTAGATACCTATTGCTATATAACAAATCACCCCAAAACTTACCAATATACAACAACACACATATGCTATCTCAGTTTCTCTGAGTTAGGAATTTGACCATGGCTTGGTTTGCTCCTCTGCTGCAGGATCTCTCATAGGCTACAATCAAGGTTTTGACCAGAGCTGGGATCTCTTCCTTCCTGGCTGTTGGCCAGGGTAACCTTCAATTTCTTGTCATGGGGGTCTCTCCAACACAGCAGCTTGCTTCGTCAAAGCCAGCAAAAGAGAGAAAGTCTGTTAATAAGACGGAAGTCACAATATTCATAAGCTAATCATGAAAGAAATATCCCCTCAGGGGCACCTGGGTGGCTCAGTCAGTTAAGTGTCTGACTTCAGCTCAGGTCATGATCTCACGGTTCATGAGTTCGAGTCCCTCATTGGACTCTCTGATGTCAGCCCAGAGCCTGCTTCTGGATCCTTATCTCACCCCGCTCTCTCTGCCCCTTCCCCACTGATTCTCTCTCTCTCTCAAAATAAATAAATAAACTAAAAAAAAAAAAGAAATATCCACTCAATGTTACCATGTTTTATTGGTTAAAACCTAGTTACTCAAGGGGATAAGATTACATAAGACTGTGAATACCAAGAGGTAGGGATCAGGGACATCTTAGAGGCCTCTTACCACAGAACCTAACCACCATACTATGAGAAAGCCCAGGTGGTGGGGAGACCACATATAGATGTTCCAGCATTAAATACATGAGTGGAAGGGACTTAAGATATTTCCAGTACTCAGCCATTGAGTAACCCTCAGTCTTTCAGACTTCTCAGCTGAGGTTCCAGACATTGTGGGACAGATACAAACTGTGCTTACTATGCTGTTTCTGAATTCCTGACCCATATAATCCTTGAGAATAATAAATTGGTTGTTGTTTTATACCTCCTATGTAGTAACTAGAACAAGTCACATATGTTGAAGCTTCATTGATCACCTGGTCACCTGGTTTGACCATATGAAACATCCACTGCACAATTTTTGCAACTAAATTGAACATCTTTTCTGTAGCAGCAGTTTATAAAATACCTTCAAGAGGCATAGATAAACTCAGTTTTCCCAGGACTTTTCAGATTCAACTGAGCCTTCATGGCCAAGGGCATCCTTCTGAATCAGACAGGATGTTCTAAACCTTCTTTTCAGTCCATTTTGAATAGGACAATTATAGTGCTTGGTCTGGCATGAACTATGCATCAGAATAATTCTGCATACTTTTGTTTACACATGGCTATTCAGGTGGAAAACGTTTTGAATTACTTTAATATCTGGTACTAGAATTCCTCTATAGGAGGGAAGTATGTTTGTTTGAAAAAAGAGTTTGGTAAAGAAGCAGTAGGGGTATAAGAATGTGCCCCCACCTCACCTCCTGCTCCAGGCTTTCTGTGTTGAGATGAGGAAAGGAATTTGTTTCTGACTTTGGAGACATGGGAGGGGAGAGGAAAGAACAGAAGATAGAGAAGGGAGAAGGAAAACAGAGGAACCAGAAGAGTAGATGAGGATGGGTACAGTAAAGTGTAGTGTTGGGCCAATAGAGGAAACCATCATAAGGGGCTGGCTAACAAAGACTGACAATAGCAAGAATGTATTATGAGGATTTCTAGGCTGTCTGTTGTATAGTGAGTGCTGGGACTCCTTCCCTGTGACACCCCCAACATTTTCAGCAAAGTTTAGTAATCTCATACATGGTGTGTTTAAAAATCTTTTTCCATGAAAAGGCTAAATTTTGTGGTTGAATTGATATGGAGCTGAACAAAGATTGTCTTCAAAGAACATTACCTCTGAGAGACCAGGATGTAAGAATATCTGTGTCATGTGCATTTACAAAAATCCTATCCCTCAAAAAACTAAAAATAGAACTACCCTACAACCCAGCAATTGTACTACTAGGCATTTATCCACAGGATAGAAGTGTGCTGTTTCGAAGGGACACATGCACCCCCATGTTTATAGCAACACTATCAACAATAACCAAAGTATGGAAAGAGCCCAAATGTCCATCGATGGATGAATGGATAAAGAATATGTGGTGTGTGCGTGTGTGTGTGTATATATATATATATATGTATATATATATATATATATATATATATATGGAGTATCACTTGACAATCGAAAAGAATGAAATCTTGCCATTTGCAACTACGCGGATGGAACTGGAGGGTGATGTGCTAAGTGAAATTAGTCAGAGAAAGATAAAAATCATATGACTTCACTCATGTGAGGACTTTAAGAGACAAAACAGATGAACATAAGGGAAGGGAAACAAAAATAATAAAAAAACAGGGAGAGGGACAAAACAGAAGAGACTCATAAATATGAAGAACAAACTGAGGGTTACTGGAGGGGTTGTGGGAGTGGGGAGGGGCTAAGTGGTTAAGGGGCATTAAGGAATCTATTCCTGAAATCATTGTTGCACTATATGCTAACAAATTTGGATGTAAATTAAAAAAAAAACAAATAAAAAAAACAAAAACAAAAACAAAAATCTTAGAGAAAGCTTAGAATTTCCATAGGGCATGGTGATGTGCATTTGGAGCAAATGTTGCCTTACCCTCATGATGCAGAGAGGTCCCAGCTGACATGTGAGCTACCTGAGCATCTACATGTGTCAGGCCCAACCTGGTTTCTGGCCTCTATGTCCTTCCTCAGTTTTCTACTTTTTCTTTTCCCTTGACCTATATATGTGACCCCCTAGCCTGCATGCATAGGCCCAGCCGTGTTCCAGGTCCCTGGGACATTCTGGAGATGCAAGAGGCATTTAATAGATCCAACCTGATGGTCTCGTTCTCCACATAATGTAACTCTGCTGCTCATACCTCCTGACTTTATGCTCCTGTCTTGAAAACTGGAACCTATCTTATTCTCAAATCCTGGGGCCTTCTCTTTTTCCCCACTCCAGGGGGACTCAGGACTTATAATTGGACTCCTGTTTTCGAATCTACTCCTAAATTTCTTCTCTGGTATTCCACCCACTGGTTTCCTTTTAGGAATGAGAAACTTTGAGCTTTAGGGCTACATCTGACACAAACTTGCTATTTCGGTTTGCAAAGTCACTTTTACTCTCCGGCACTTGATTCCTCACCTGTAAAACATTGTGGTTGGAAAGATGATTATTAACTCAGCAAGCTTGAACACGAGTTATGCAAGCTCCTCAGCAACATGGACTAGATGGGATGGGCCCCAGGAGTTGAATGGTCCTGGCAGGGGCTATAAAGATGTGGTGAATTCTAGTCAGGTTGGGGCAAGGCTTGTGATTGCAGGGCTCCATTCAGTGTTAGGGTGCAGCTGTAGACCATGAAGCAGAGACAGAATCTTGGTTTTCAATATGCAGGCCATTGAACACATAAACTCAGCCAGTGACTGAGAATTGTAGAAAAGGTCTGGTCCCATTGTAGGAGTGTGCTGGACAGGGCAGACAAGGACTTGTAACCATAACAAGAACCCAAGGCAAGAGGACTTGGGCTCAGGGCAGCGCTTAGTTTTCAGGAAGCCATGGAAAGACAGGGGGACTGAGGTTGAAAGTTAGGTATATGGAAGAATCAACACAGCTGACAGGTTGAAATTAGGAGACCATGGGTGTTATTTCTAGCTTACCAGTTTTGGGGGGATAAAAATAAGATTATTTCTGGGCAGCTATACCAGTGCATTGAGATTGCTTAGGTCCTCCCTTTTCTATTCAAGTCCACCCTAGAATAGGGCTAAGCCTGCCTGTGGATTGCTGATAGCAGATCTCTCCAGGCCCAATATTCTAGGGTCCTTTGAACAGTCTCAGATATGTCTGGAGGGGTCAAATGAGGACAGCCCAAAGCATTCTTTATGCTCACAGAGAATCTAGGGCAGTGCACATTTAGATTGGGCCCTTTTGTATCATATGTATTGGATCAGTCCTTGAGCAGAACACCACACATACTTGTGGGGTTCACCCTCGTGTGGGGGAGGGAAATCACAGTGTCTGACACATGGTAGGCCATCAACGTATGTTGGTTAAATGAATGAAAAATAGAAGTTGAGAAAAATGAACAGGAAAGACTGATAGCTGGGAGAAAAGCTAAAATAGCAATGATCCTTAGTAAATATTCCTATTTCCCTCATGTGATCCTTACTATCAACAACTGAGTCTTAACCTTTCCCCTATTATAAGAAAAATAATTCTCAAAACACATTTTCAGATTATAGATTGCCAGACGCAGGGAGATGTTCCTACCCTTGACCCAGTAATCCTACTCTTGGGATTCCATCATAAGGAAATAATTCAACAAAAACAGAAAACTAAGCGCACAAAGGTATTTATGACAACATCATCTGAGACAGCAGAAAAATGGAAACAATTCACATGACCAATGATAAAGGACAGGCTGAGTAAATTTTGGTACCTCTACTCAATGGAATATTCTGAAACCATTAAAAAGATCACTGTGAAGATTATGTATGAAACACATAATAAATAACTTTATAAAAAAGAAGTATACAAATGCTACATAGTGTACTTCCTGTGTCAATCAATTTATTTTGTCCAAGTTCCTATTGGTGTGGTTAAATTCCAAAAGGAATGTAAAAGGTACTTCAGAATATCTAATGTTTCCCACCTTTCCTCTGATTTAAAGAATGATTCATGTTGGAATTCTAGGAAGATGGCAGGAGTGGGGCAGCATAGATTTGAATCTTGAATTATCATATGAAAACAGACAGAGCAACTAGCTAACAAAATTAAAGACCTAAGGACAACATTTACAACAAAACTACGTGACAGAATACAAGCACCACCACCAACAATGTGTTTGGGCGTCTGTGTAAGAGAGAGCAGAGGGAAGCAACAGGGCATCTGATGGACTCGAACAATTATGAGAGAGCATCAGACATGATACAAGGCACAAAAGGTCATTTTGAGAGCAGCTGCTAAAACTGAAAGGAATTTTCCTACTCCAAAGAATGATGGGAACAAAGGGCTTTAGGGTAAGGCCTAATGGGACAGGGCACTTTAGCCTATTTGAACATGAATGCTTGAAACTGAGTAACCTGTGTGCCACTTAAAGACAGGGCCCTGCACTTTGGAAAATTTCAAGCAGAGAAATAAAAATTGATAAGGTAGAGTAAAAAAAAAACCCACAAAAACTAAAAAGAGAACATGCAGCTAAAAGTGGGAAAGGCAAAAAGAATCAGGAAGTCTCAGAAAGAAAGCTATTTTAAAAAATAAACTTTTTTTTTGAGACAGCGAGAGTACACATGTGTGGGGGAGGGGCAGAGGAAGAGGGAGAGAGATAATCTCAAGGAGGTTCCACACCCAGCACAGAACCTGATGGGGCTTGATCTCACAACTCATGACCTGAGCCAATATCAAGAGTTGGATGCTTCACTACACAAAAGAAAGCAGAGAAAATGGCAAATATATGAATATTTATAAAATAATTTTACCTCATTTTAACATTTTATTAAAAGATAATTCACCGCTTAAAAATGATAATCATGTTTCATGGTGCTTATAACGTATGTAGAAATAAAATATGTCACCACAATTACACAAGTGATGGGATGGGGAAATAGAAGCATACTATTATTGTAAGACAGATGTTATCCATGAAGCAGTATATTATTTGAAGGTAGACCATGACAGGATAAATATATATACATAAAATGTTAAGCAACCACTTAAAACCAGAGAAAGAAAAAGGCAAAAACCAAACAACCCCCCCAAATAAGTGTAGCTTAGAAACTCTAAGTAAGTAGAGATAAAATGGAATACTGAAAAAGCTATCAAGTAATCAAAAAAATGTCAGGAAAAGAAACAAAAAAGGGGACAAAAAAAGAACAAATGGGACAAGTAGAGAACAAATAACAAGATGATAAACTTAAATCCATCCACATAGAATTAATCACTGATGCTTCAGATACTCCAGTCAAAAATAGAAGAAGATATACCTTGCAAACACTTATCATAAGAAAACTGGAGTGGCTATATAAATATCAAAGTAGCCTTCAGGCCAAGAACTATTACTATGGATAACAAGGGACATTTCCTAGTGATGAAATTGTCATTTTATCAAGAACATGTAACTCTAAATATGTATATACCCAATAAGAGAGCTTCAAAATATATGACATAAAAACTGACAAAATGAAAGGAGAAATGGGCAAATACATAATTACAGTTGGAGATATCAACGCTCCATTCCCAGTAGTTCATATAATAGATAATTACTAAGAATAAAGAAAACTCGAGGGACACCTGGGTGGCTCAGTGGGTTAAGCTTCTGAGTCTTGGTGTTGGTTCAGGTCATGAGCTCATGGTTCGAGGGTCCGAGCCCCACGTCAGGTTCTGCATTGCTAGCGTGGAGTCTGCATGGGATTCTGTCTCTCTCCCTCTCTCTCTGCCCTAACCCCACTCTCTCTCTCTCTCTCTTTCTCAAAATAAATAAGTAAACAAACAAACAAAAAAAAGATAAAACTTGAATACTATCTACATATTTGTCTTACTGGACATTTATAAAACATTAATATCCCATAATGACAGACACACATTCTTTGCAAGTGCATGTGGAATTGTATATCATATATATAATTCCAAAGTTAGAACACATCATGGGTCATAAAATGAGCCTCAATAAATTTAAAAGACCTGAAATCACAGACAGTACATTCTCTAAAAATGAATTAAATTAAAAATCAATAACAAAAAGGTAGCTGGAAATCCACAAATATTTGGAAATTAAATGACACTCTTCTAAATAATCCACAGGTCAAAGAAAGGAAATATAAAATATTTATATATAAATATAAGATATATATAAAATATAAGATATTTTGAATTGAATGATAATGAAAACAAAACAAATTAAAATTGGTATATGTAACTGAAGCAGTGCTTTCAAACACACTTTAGCTTTAAATGTTGATATTAGAGGATAAAGGTTTAAAAATCAATGATCTAAGCTTCCATCATAAAAAAAAAAACTAGAAAAAGAGCAAATTGCTCACAAAACAAGTAGAAGGAAATAACTGAGAATTATTCATTGCAGAAACTAATGAAATAGAGCACAGAAAAATAATAGTAAATAAAATTGAAAGCTTGTTATTTGAAAAGATCAGTGAAATTGATAAACTTCTAACCAGATTAATGAGACAGATACAAATTGACAGCATTAGGAATGAAAGAGGAGGTATCATTATAGATCCTATAGATTAAAAAAAAAATAAGAATCTTATAAACAACTTAATGCTTAATTGAGTGAATCCTATCATATATTTAGAATGAAATAATACTAATTATTTTTATAAGATCATTTTAAAAAGAGGAGGAAAACTACCTGACTCATTTTAGACAAAGATTATTTGATGTACTTCTTGCAGGCTTCTTTTGTGAAGCCAATTCCTGCAAGTGATAATATTCATGGTTGATACCGAAACCAATTATTACTGTGCTTTGAGTACCTTCGCCCTGGGGGCCTTTGGTGGAGGCATTTCCACCAATGAGTGATTCATCAAAGTTACTCTCTGTCCTACACCCCCAGGCACTGCCCGTCAGTGATCTCCTGGATCTTGTAGATGTTGGAGAACATCTCATCATGGCTGATGAGGTCCAAGTAGATGATTGTGACAGAGGCTGGAGAGACGACAGCGGCGCTAGCTTAGCAGGAGCCAGGAGCTCTGAACCAGCGCCTTGCTGCTGGAGCGGCATTCGGTGGGGTGGGGGAAGAGGGCAGAAATGCTCCCCATTAATTTCTGATGTTTCCTTTATCATGTCTTAAGTTACTAATTTGCATGTTTGTCAGCACTTTTGCCATTACCATAGTTTTGTGATGTTAAACAATAGTAGTTTAAATATATTTTCTAGGGCGCCTGGGTGGCTCACTAGGTTAAGCCTCTGACTTGGGCTCAGGTCATGACCTCATGGGTAGTGAGTTCAAGCCTTGCCTGGCGCTCTGTGCTGGCAGTTCGGAGCCTGGAACCTGCTTCTGATTCTGTGTCTCCCTCTCTTTCTGCCCCCCCCCCCCTCGCTCCTGCTATGTCTCTGTCTCTCTCAAAGTAAATAGAGATTAAAAAAATAAGTATATATTCTCTCTAGCAAAACAAAGAACCTTCAAAACTCTTCTTGCAAACATTTTTTCCAGCTCTTCCTTTTTTTTTTTTTTGTCTCCACACTGCCCCCTCCCCCCTCAACTCTTCTTTCTTAAGATTAAACGTATTTATAAACAGGTAATATATTTACTTGGCTTAAAACTCAAATCACAGAAAAGGGTGTACAGATACAATAAATGTTGCCAGTTTGTTGTGCATTTATTCATAGATATTTTACACATAGATTGGTAAATACATAAGTATAATTTTTCCTGTTAAAAAAATATATACACACACTTGGCTGTAAACTATGTGTAGTCTTATGTACTTGCATTTTCACTTAACATCATACCTTGGAATTCATTCCACTCAGTACATAAAAATCTTCCTCACCATTTTTTACAAGTGCATAATATGCCATTGAGGAGATACCACAATTTATTGAACAATTTCCTATTGATACATAGTTGTTTCCATTTTCTTACATAATAACAATAAAGGGGCTCCTGGGTGGCTCAGTCAGTTAAGTGTCAGACTCTTGGTTTCGGCTCAGGTCATGATCTCTCAGTTTGCGAGTTTGAGCCCTGAGTTGGGCTCTGTGCTGACAGGGATAGCCTGCTTGGGGTTCTCTCTCTCCCTCTCTCTTCTTCTCTTCCCCTGCTTGCTTGCACATGGTCTCTCTCTCTCTCTCTCCAATTACATAAACAAAAAAAAACTTAAAAGAAAATAAAAGTGAGGCACCGTTGTTTCTTTTTGGGTATATGCTGTTTTTGACAGGTTTTGTTATCAGGGTTATAATGACCTCATAAAATGAACCAGGCAGCCTTTCTTCTTTGCTGTTTTGTCTAAATTCCTCTCTGCTCTCCTGGCTGGTGAGAACAGGGCTGGCTCACATTTAGAGCTACTCTAGGACTCTGGCGACCTCTAGCATGTTCTGGGCCCTCTTTCTTGACTCTCATTGCTGTTGTCTCTGGCATCTTTCTGCTTCCCCTTCTCCTTCAGGCTGACTTCCCAGTGCGCTCCCCTAACATCTGAGTTTCAACCTGAGCTGCCCTCTGTGTGAACTTAGAGGAGGGGATTTCCTTGGCAGATGGTGGTTCTCCATGGGCCCCTCCCACTTCCTCCAGGAGGTCTCTCCCAGCTGCACTCATAGCTCTCTCCTGAGCTCCTGCTGCCAGCTCTCTGCTGCCCTCGCCTGCCCTCTGGCCACCATGTCTGCCTTTGTCATGTTTTCCTGCAGCCAGAGGCGTGGAGAAAGGGACTCACTTCCACAGGTTCAGTGTTCACTGTCCCTAGAGACAGATGTGGCTCAGGAGGTGTCTATGACTTACATCTCTACACCCCCTTGTTCTCTATGCTGTTTCCCTGTCCTTTCCTGTCACCTGAGACAATTTGTATGTCCAGCCTTTCTGTTCAGCTGTCAGCTGTGAATGACAACAGATGGTGAGACCTGAGCTATGCAGTGAATTGTCTGGCTCAGACTGACACTTTTCTTGCCAATCGCCCCTGATGCCATCCAAGGCCAAAGCCATGGGGAGGCACTTTTGTAAGTATGTTGTTTGTCACTATTTAACCTCACCTAGTGGTTAAGAGTATTGCATCTATTGTCTGGCAGATTTGGTTTGAATCCTGGGTATGTCACTTACTAGCTGTGTGATCTTGGGCAAGTAATGTGACTTCTCTGAGCCAGCGTTCCTCATCTTTAAAATGGGAAAATAACAGATATACTTGTTAGGTTATTGTGAGATAATAATGTATACGAAGCATTTGGCCTAATGCTTAACCTAGTAAATATTCTGTATATGTTACTTAAGCTGCTTCTTTATTCTTTTTTCTTTTCAATTTTTCAAAAAAAGTTTACCTATTTAAAATCTCTACACCCAATGTGGGGCTTAAACCCATGACCCGGAGATCAAGGGTCACATGCTCACATGCTCTACCGACTAAGCCAAACAGGAACCTCTATTCTGATATGCTGATTAGGAATGGCTTAAGGGAGAGGGTAAGAGGCTGGAGTAGAGTGCCATGGATGTTTCCTAATCTGTCAGTGAATGAATGGAGTCCTTAAGCCTGGCCAATGACTAAATCAGCTCTAACCTAAGATGTTTTTGGAAGTGAGAATGTAAAAACAAACAAACAAACAAGCATGAGGAAGTCATATGGAGTCTGTCAGGGTAGTAAGCTATGGCCACCCCCAGGTCCCTTTGTGAAAGGCCTGCTGGAGAGGTGGGACTTTTGCCTGTGTTGGGTGGGCAGGGCTGGCTAGTGTGGGTGAGAACTTGAGCTTCTAGTCAAAAGGCAGAGAAGTGAGGCCTAGGCAGGAAAGGATCTCACTTCTCCAGGGACCTCTCAGGTCTGATGGGAGCTTGTTCTAGATCTGTCTGCCAGAAGCCATTGTTAGGTAGTGAGGCTAGGGCTAGGTATACTCATCTCTAGGAAGCGCATGGGGTGCTGTCTCCAGAGATCCCAGGGGTGTGACCATGCTTTGGAGCATGAAATTTGGTGGGTGTGTAACCTGGTGTGTAGGCATCTTCCCCCTGGATCAAAGGGCTGAGTGCAGTGTAAAGGGAAGGCCAGGGAATTACCTGGGCCTAACACAGAGGACTCAAGAGACACTTGCCCCTCTGGATTGCTGTGTGAGGCAGCAAAGGATGAGCTGAGCCCAGGGGTGATGGAGTAACTGGCAGAGAGTCTGTTGGAACATAGCTTTGGAAAAGACTCATTTTACCATATTCCAGGTTAGGCCCTAGGATCTACTCTCAGGCCTTCCCTGACTTTCCCTTTGAAAAGTTTGCTCTGCCCTTAGACCCTGAGGAATGAGTGCCATTTACCAACTATTTCCAGTTCTTCTCTATTCTAAGTACATGGTGAGGTTGTACTTCCAGGCATCATTGTAGCTGGCTGGAGCTGAAGAGTGACCATTTATGGCCAATGGGCTGCAAATAGAAGGGACATGCATCACTTCTGGTTCAGAGCATCTCCTTGCCAATACAAGACCCTTCAGAGCTCTCTTTCTGCCAGTGGTTTAGGCAATGTTCAAGAAGATGGCTGATCTATTGGCCTGAGTTCCCAAGTAAGGAGATGTGGAGCACAGCCTCCAGTCATGGACAGATAGCAAAGGGGGAAATAAACCTCTGTTGTTTTAAACCACTTATTTCTATCAATCTTACCTCTTTGAAGATCCAGTTGTCCTGTCTATTCCCAGTTGTCCTGTCCCACAATATTGCAAGACCTCCTTTCCTTTTTTTCCCTCAAGACTCTGTACTCCTTGATTTACTTCTGTCCTCCTCCATCCTGCTCTCTCTTTTTCTAGTTCCTATTCTTTGCAAATATATCCCTGGATCCCAGTGCTACCTTGTTACTGCTTAGCTCATGCTTGGGGTCCCTAAACTACCCTCTTTGACCATGAAGAAAGAGAGGCTATCCTCAGGCAAGATTGTAGAGCTGGAGCAGGAGCAGGCAGAGGGTGTGTGGTAACCAGCTTCCAGGATGGTCCCGGTGATACCCATCTCCTGGTATTCATACCCTTGAGTAGTCTTCTTCCACCTGCTACCAGTGCAGATCTGTATGATCAATAGAATGTGGCAGAAATAGCAGTATGTCACTTCCAAGATTGGGTTATAAACAATTGCGGTATCAGTCTTGGTTACTTTCTCTTTTGGTAATTCACTCCATGGAAGGCCTGTCATGAAATCTCTGGAGACATCCATGTGACAAGGAACAAAAACCTCCTGCTGATAGCCCTGTGAGTAAGCTTGATGCTCTAGTCCTGATCAAGCCTCAATGACTACAGCCCTGGCTGACACCTTGACTGCAATCTCACAAAAGACCCTGAGCTAGGACCACCTTGCTAAGCCTCTCCCAAATTCCTGATTCCATAATAAGAGTTTATTGTTTTAAACTAGTAAGTTTGGAATAACTCATTAAGCAACAATAAATAACTAATACAGGGCAGGTGCTAGGGACGTTGTGTTTTGGATATCAAAGCACAGTATGATAATGATGATAGATCTGTGCTTGGCCTGGTTGTGTCCCTTGCTCTGGGACAGATTTGGCTCTTGTGCATGAGTGCTCTCAGGACAGCACTCAACCCAGGGGAGGAGGGGGCAGGAAATATGAACACAATTTGGTGTTTATCACCTAGACCCAGTCCTAAGAGACTCACTCAGGCCTGTCTTGTGATTAACAGGGAGTTCTACATAAACACTGAAGCCATTTTACAAAGAATGTAAGATGTAAAATTGGTGTACCACCCACATTCCTTTAGAACACCTTTGCTTACCATGTAGAGAGCTGGTGTGACACTGTAAGGAGCCCAATACACCTGTTGTGGTGCTGGGTGTGAGGAGTAGCATAAGAAACTAGAGCCCTGTGGAATAAGGGGTGTCAGAGATAGGTGAGCAAAGATACCCCCTGGGGCACATTCCATAAGTGTGAGGGCCTAAGTTATCCAGGGGGAGCAGTGAACTGGTGAAATAAGAACCATTGCTGTTAAAAGAAGACATCCAGATGGCTAACAGACACATGGAAAGATGCTCAACATCAGTCATCATCAGGGAAATACAAATCAAAACCACAATGAGATACCACCTCACACCAGTCAGAATGGCTAAAATGAATAACTCAAGAAACAATGGATATTGGCAGGATGTGGAGAAAGAGGAACTCTCTTGCACTGTTGGTGGGAATGCAAACTGATGCAGCCACTCTGGAAAGCAGTATGGAGGTTCCTCAAAAAATTAAAAATAAAACTACGACCCAATAATTGCACTACTAGGTATTTATCCAAAGGACACAAAAATGCTGATTTGAAGGGGCACATGCACCTCAATTTCTATAGCAGCATTATCAACAATAGCCAAAGTATGGAAAGAGCCCAAATGTCCATCAACTGATGAATGGATAAAGATGTGGTATACACACACACACACACACACACACACACACTGGAATACTACTTGGAGATAAAAAAGAATGAAATCTTGCCATTTGCAACAAAGTGGATAGAACTAGAGTGTATTATGAAATAAGTAAAATAAGTCAAGCAGGGAAAGACAAATATCATGTGGTTTCACTCATATGTGGAATTTAAGAAACACAACAGATGAACCTAGGGGAAGGGAGGGAAAATAAAAGGCAGAGAGGGAGGCAAACCCTAAGAGACTCTTAAATACAGAGAACAAACTGAGCGTTGCTGGTGGGGATGTGGGTGGGGGGATGTGCTAAATGGATGATGGGCATTAAGGAGGGCACTTGTTGGGATGAATACTGGGTGTTATATATAAGTGATAAATCATTAGGTTTTACTCCCGAAACCAATAATATATAGTATGTTAACTAACTTGAATTAAAAAAAAAAAGAGCTATTGCTGTTAAAGCATCTTCACTTAGGCTTTTAGCCTTCTAGGGCTTGAGGGAATTTGGGGTTCAATAATAATAACAAATACTGTTCTTCCTCTTATTAAGCACTTGTTATGTCTAATTTCACAGTAAATAGTTCATGTACATCATAATTTTGAAGCACTGCAATAATCTATAAAATGGATGTTATTCCCATTTTACAGAATAAGAAACTCACATTACATAACTTGCTTCCTCCAGGTGCTTTCTCCAAAAATCAAAGCAGGGACCGCATAGGCAGGCACCTTCCATTCTTTTTAAAAAAAAAAATTTTTTTTTAACGTTTATTTATTTTTGAGACAGAGAGAGACAGAGCATGAACGGGGGAGGGTCAGAGAGAGAGGGAGACACAGAATCTGAAACAGGCTCCAGGCTCTGAGCAGTCAGCACAGAGCCCGACGCGGGGCTCGAACTCACATACCAAGAGGTCGTGACCTGAGCCAAAGTCGGACGTTTAACCGACGAGCCACCCAGGCACCCCGGCACCTTCCATTCTTAAAGACAGAGTCCTCTTGTCCCCCTATCTGACTGGAAGACTCAATTCCAGCTGTAGATCTGGTCCCTTTGTGAGACTGAGTTCTCTGGAAGAAAGCTCATGCCACAGCCTGGCCTAAGGCTGCAGGGACTGACCTGCTTTTGTCCATGGAATCAGCAAAATGTGCAGATAACTTATAACAGCTGTTGGCAGAGTGCATTTAAGGTGAAGTATGTGCTTCCTACATTTCAGCTCTACACACACTGCAGTCTCTACAAATAGGTGTCAATCCCTGGAAGCAATGCCATTACAATGAGTGAGGCCTGTCACTTCAAGACTGAATTCCAGGTAATGACAAAAGGAGATATGGGAACAGCAATGTGAAATATGCTTTATACCAATGAAATTACCCTGAAAATGGTTAAGATGGTAAATTTTATGTTATGTGGGTTTTTTTTTACCACAAATAAAAATGAAAATAAAAAAAGAAATATGGGAATCATAATCAGTAAGTGGAATCTGATAGAAGGAACTGTCTAATCTAGTGAGGTTTAGTGTGAGTCTGTGTGGGATGTGGATCAGCAGGTGGACAGGTGAGTGAGAGGTAACATTTTGTCAGGTCATGGCAAGAAGACCAGGACAGAAATTCCACCTGGATCCAGTACTGGTGAGGAGGGATCTATAGTTAATCTTGAACCTCCAATGGGGTGACTGCTGTACTTCAGTATAAACACACACACACGTACACACACACACACACACACACACATTAGATATAGTGTAATATGTATTACATTATGTAAATGTAAGTTGTCTAATACATATGTGTAATATGTATACATGTATTTTAAATATATAAAATAAACAGTAATACATGGTTGATAACATAGGATGGGTACAGGTCTTTCAAATGATCCTTTTGTAACCTTTACAAAGTCCTGGATCACAGAGCCCTTTCAGGTTTGCCCCAGAGGGGGGCCTGCATGAGTGGACCCACAGCACTGTAGTCAACATTCCAGGACTGGGGGCAAGTCCCAGATGAACTGTTCTCCATTCCTATCTGTCTGGGCTACATGTTAGACCCACAGCAGAGCATGGAAAGCCAGCAAGACAGAAACAGCCTTGTTCCTGATAATCTAGTGGGAAAATCCAGCCTCTTTCCTAATCCTGCAGGCTCCCTGAGAGGTGGGACCCTATCTGGCTCTCAGAGAGAACCCCTGTGGGAAATGAGGTAAGTGACAAGTCTGGGAACAGGTTTGGGAATCTTGGCTTCTTCTGAGAGGTTATGAGGCCTTGATGCCAGAGGTGGGCAGTTGGGAGGGGAAGTGTGGCTCCTTTTTGGCTCCTTAAGAAATGGCCCTCCTTTAGAGAAACAGGGCTTCACTGAGGTGTGAAACTGAGACACCTCACTGACACTGATGTCAGTGACATCTGATTCCCAGAGCTTCGGAGTTCTCTCCTCTTTGCCAAGACTCTGGGATGGTTTTCAAGAGTATCCCTTGTACCTAGCCAGCTTTGCTACCCTCCCCCCCTCCTCTGACCAGGGAGGACCTCTGCCTTTGACCATGCCATACCTAGCACAGGATTTAAGGGTGGCTCCAAACCCCCTTCCTTCCTCTCTTGGCTCAGTCTACAGCTGTTTCTTACCCTAGATTACAATTCCTATGAGGGCAGACACCATATCTTATTCATCTTAGGAGCTTCTGGAGCTTCTCTTTCCCTCTGTGTCTCTTGTGCCTTGCCTATAATATAAAATAGAAGATCACAGTGACCATTGGTTAAAAACCCCTGTCCCCAGATGCTCCTCTTGGCTGTACTCTCTTTTCCTCTTTGCCCTACAAACCAAATGCTGTGGTTTTATAACTTTACACAGAAAGCCAGAGTTTTTAAACTGCACTTTATCTTAGTTTGCGGTCTCTAGATTCTTGCTTGATTCCTCTCTCTGGAAATCTCCCAGATAAATCACAGTCATATCCGTACTGCACCTCTCCCCAAAATAGCCAGCACAAGGGCAGAGTTAGAAGAGCCTTGGGAGAACATCCAGGAAGCCTTACATTAAAGATGAGAAAACAAAACCCCTGAGGGGAAAAGGGACTTGCCCAATATCACAGTTTTGAGTCTGGGCCAGAAGTCAGCTTTCCTGTCCTAGGAGTTCCATGGCTCAGAATGCTGGCCTGGTGGCCTCCTACTTCATGCTACCTGATGTTTTGAAAGGGTCTTTCTCTGACCCTCACCTTTCAGGCATCACAGCTGGAGAGGCAGATTGATAGCTTGGCCAGGTCAAGAATGTCTACTCCATAGCCCGAGAGAAAAGAGCTGGCCTGAGGGAGTAGAGACAGTAACCAGTGGCACTCTTGTCATTCTCTCCATGCAATGACTTCTGTCAAATAGTAGTCTGACAATGAACCCAAAGAACAAGTAGTGTCTTGCTCAAATTCATCATGAGCATGAACTTAGTAAAGTGTTCATGGCCATCGGAACTCCCTGCCTATCCCATCTAACTGCCCTCTGGCAGGAGGACTGTTTTGTTTTTGTGGCCTCGTGATAATGTTTTTCTCATCAGCAGAGGCTGATTCCTGCCTGAGTCCTGACCAAGGCCACCGGCTGCATGCCATACTGAGTTCAGGAGGAGAAGAAGGCGGTATTGCTGTTTAATAAAGCTCTTTTCCAGGCACTGTTCACTTGATCCCCAGTGAATCCCTGGGTAACAGGCAGGGAAATCCTTATTAGTCTTTAGTTTATAGAAGGCATTCTGGCCCAGAGAGGAGGAGTGATTAGCCGAAGGCCACACAGCCAGTGAGCTACCATTTGGGGAAATGTGTAATGCTCAAATTCCAGCTCCACTGTTTACTAAAAAAAAATCATTTGAATCTAGGCTCCCTGCTCACTAGTTGTGGAATCCTGAGCATTACTTAACCACTCTGCCTCAGTTTCCTCACTTTTTAAATAAAGGAGATAGCATGTCTCTCACTGATATATTGGGGGATTAAATGAACCAATATATATAAAGTACTTATGCCCTGCCTGGTGGTAAGTGCTGAGCAATGTTAGAAATTATTGTTACTGTCAAGTCTGACTCTGCTTAGAGACAGGACAAGCGTTCTCTGAGCTCTGGGAAAAAGTCACAGTGCTGCAAAAGCCTTAGAGATAATCTGCTTTGTTCATTGACTTAATATTATTATTATTTTAAAAACCTGACATTTGAAGATAATCACATAAAATTACTCTTGTGATGTATAGTAATTAGGCATACAAGATTAGTGGTTCACACAAATGGTTGAAATTATTATGTTTCTGTAGCCAAACAAAATTTTAAGTTTTTCTCTTTTTTTGTTATTCTTTGGTGTCTGTAATAGATGTCCAGGTCATCACATTTCTCCTTTACATGCACTAGTTAATACTGATTATATGCACTGACAATGACTCATGTTAAGAGACAAAAATAGAAAAAAAATATTACTCATAATATTCGGGAAGTGGGGGAGGGGAAATGGGAGGAAGTGTAAGGGTGTTAATTTCCTTATCTTTCATAGCAGCCAGTCAATTGATAGATACTTAAGTTGAAGAATGTTTTAAAAAAACCATAGTGATTCCAGTCTCTTAATATTTTTTTATAATATATTTTCTTAACCTTAGAGGTATCTTTCAGAAATAACATCTCTTGTGGAGAATAAAGGAAATCAAGGAAATCCATTAGCTTTTCTTTGGTTCATTGTCTTTTGTTACATTCAAGGAAAACTAAATTTTATACCTTTTTAAAAGTGTTTACTTATTTATTTTGAGAAAGAGAGAAAGAGAGAGGAGCAGAGAGAGAGGGAGCGAGAAAATCCCAAGCAGACTCCACACTGTCAGCACAGAGCCCTATGTGGGGCTGTATCCCAGGAACCTCGATCACGAACCTCGAGATCATGGCCTGAGCCAAAACCGAGAGTTGGACACTTAACCAACTGAGCCACCCAGGCACCTCATTAATTTTTATTTTTAAATTTTTGTTAACGTTTATTTATTTTTGACACAGAGAGAGACAGAGCATGAACGGGGGAGGGTCAGAGAGAGGGAGACACAGAATCCGAAACAGGCTCCAGGCTCTGAGCTGTCAGCACAGAGCCCAACGCAGGGCTTGAACTCACAGACCGCGAGATCATGACCTGAGCCGAAGTCGACCGCTCAACCGACTTAGCCACCCAGGTGCCCCTAATTTTTATTTTTTAAGTAATCATTACATCCAACATGTGATTCTAACTCATGACCTGAGATCAAGAGTCACGTGCTCTACTGGCTGAGCCAGTCAGGTGTCCCTCCTTTTATTAAATAGTATATGAAGTGTGATCCTTTTTAATCAACTATTTCTTTATATTCATCCACCAATCCATCTGTCCATCCACCCATCCTTTCATCCACTCTCCCTTATTAGTTACCTGACTACCTATCCTCTCTGTATATAGAAAGAGAGAACTATCTGCAATGATGTTCACTTGTGCTGGGCATGACTATTTTGAAGTGGTGGGATTTTAAAGATTTTTAAATATCTTTTTGTGCTCTTCAGCATTGTGCAAATTCTTTATAATATGTATCATTTTTATAAAAATAAAGTCTTATCTTTAAAAAAAGAGAAGAAGACAATGATTTAAGCTTTCCCCAACATTTGGAGTTTCCTTGCTCTTGCCACTCCCTCCCACCCCCACTTTATGCTCCAAAACAAAGGGTTTCAGTCTTTACCCACAATATTGTTTCAGACAGTACCCACAGTGGTCACACCCCAGGCTCTTATTCCCAGACTTAACATCAGGGTCCTTAGTGCTGGAGAACCTGAGTGGCAGAAACCTTTTGCAAAAAGGCTGTGAATAGCCTGGTAGGGAGACATATAACTGAGGGAAGATGGCCAAGGACAGGGAGACAGGAGAAGGGCTCTGATTCCCTGGCATTTCTTCCTCTTACACATGATGAGACCAAGCCTAGAGAAGAAGAGTGACTTGTTCAGAGTCAGCCAGCCTGTCACACACATACATACAAGACAATTAATTGTCTCTTCAATGGCAATCAATCCTTTTCTCCAAGCTATACAAGTAAGGAGAAGTGGTAGGGCTTCAGGTCCTTATTCTTGGAGTGGACAATGGAGAAAGAAGGGGAATTTTAGGGTGTAGCCCCCCTGTAGCAGCTAGTCCTGTTTTTGTATTAAGTCTACCATAGTTAGCATCTGTAGAGACTGAAAGATCCCCTGGAGACATCCATAGCAGCTACTGCACCAAATGTTTACAATCAAAGGAAAGGTGTCTTAGGCAGGTATGTGTGGATTCATGTGGAGAAGATTCAGAAGACTCTGGCAACTGATTATTGTCTTCCCTACTCCAACCAGGAGACATTGGCCTGTTTACCTACCTTCTCATAGTCCTTTATATTTCTTTGGGGATGGGATGGTGGTAGGGGTGTGGAGGGTTTTTTTTTTCACAACTCTTGAGGAGGGCAGCCAGCCCCTGTCCAATACTAGGATATTGTCAGCACCTCCCTGGTGGACAGCTCCACAACAACCACCAGAATCTCATCTCAATGGGGCCACTGGGCCACTGGTGTTCTCTGAATACTGACTTGTCTTTTTCTTGTTATTTTTCTCCTTTCTTTCTTAAGAAAATTTACTTTGTTGTAAGGGGACTTCAATCAAGTGGTTTTATTATTTAAAATACACAAGACAATGTATAAAAAGGAATATCAAGTTGTCCTGAATAAAGGATTCCTTTGGCTAAATATAACAGTCTGAGTGATTGAGCTAGAAACAGCTCAGGCATGTGTTTGTGTGTCATCGCTTAGGAATCTTTTGTAACAGGACTTTCAGATCCAAATCAACACCAAGAACACATCATCTTACAAAAATTGTTTTGGGCTAGTTCCCAGTGTTAATGCAATATGGGAGAGGTTAGTTAGACACTGAAACCTTAGAATTTCAAGGATTTTTAAATATCTTAAGGCTAGCGCTTAAATATTTGAAACCTGGGCTGTCTCAGAAAACCCAGAATTATGATTATCATGCCCATAATCAGAAATCTAGAATGACTCATGTAGAAGAGAGAAGTCTAACTGGAAATGGAGGTCTTAGAATTACGAACACCCTGGGGGAAAAAAATTGATGATGTACGGAGATTTCTCTGCTAAGAGTGAACAGTAAGCTTTGAAAAAGTTTGATTTCATCTATTGCTTCACTTAGTAGAAGTAGAACATTGCCACTGAAGCCTGTAGGAAAGTATGTGGCCAGGTTAGGTGATGGCAGGAGAGGCTGGTTGGCTTTCATTAGGCTCCTCATAAAGCTGCATTTACCTGGGAAAGTCACCTTGGCCCAGAGTCTGGTTCCCAGCCTACAGGCTTGAAAATGCCATTTTGTCAATACTGAGAGTGGCTCTATTACACTCAAAATAAGGTTTCACTGTCTAAGCTTGCAACAGCTCACTTTGTAAACTATTTGCCAGGTGTTCATTGGCAATGAGAATATAGAACTCCTTGGGGACTGAACATTCGCTTCTAGTCAGTAGTCCCTCTTTTTCTGTAGAAAAACCATCAGCCAGGTTATAATCAGAAGGTTGCTTGGTGAGCTTGGAGTCAGGATAAGGGGAAGCTGATTTATGATGGTGGGGTTTGATGGCAACAGATCTGATCCTCTCCTGTCCAGGATGGAGGAAGACCTGCCACTGAAGCTGGATAGGTTATGGAGCTGACTCTCCTTTGGGTGCCTCCAAAAGCAGACCCTGAAAGAGGATTTGAGTGCTAGTAGTTTATTTGGGAGGTGGTTCCAAGAAACAATTCTGGTAGCAGAATAGGGAGATGAAACAGAGAAGAGAAGGAAGTCAATACAGGTGTGTTACCAAACAAGTTACAATGATGGGAAACTGGAATTTAACCTTCACTGGGGATGCAGAGAGACAGCATACAATATGCACCTCAGTATTAACTTACCCTAGGGTAAGAGATCTGGGCTCTTTACCCACCAACTTTCATAAGTCATTGGTTGAGTGACGATCCTGACCACAGGGTTGGGTTGAATAGTTAATTTGCCAACATATCCATCCCACTGCATATGTAGACAGAATGAACTCTAGCAGCCAGAAAAAGTCTTCAAGTCAAGAGACACAGGTATGCCAGTTAAAAGAAGTCTGGTGGGCACCAAAATTAATAGGGCTGAGGGGGTAGAATTGGAGGCACAGGTAGCATATGTTATATCTTTTGTCCATCCTCATATCGTAGATACTGTCTCTGCTTCCTTTCATGTTCACACTTTTTGACTGTACTGACCAATACCCTTTAGGATTGTTTCATTATTTTTATTTTAAAAAAATGTTTATTTTTTAGAGAGAGAGAGAGAGAGAGAGAGAACACACGGGTGCATAAGCAGGGGAGGGATGGGGGTGGGGGGCAGAAGATCTGAAGTGGTCTCTGCACTTACAGCAGAGAGCCCTATGGTGGGGCTTGAACCTACCAATTATGAGATCATGACCTGACCCAAAGTTGGACACCTAACCGACTGAGCCACCCAGGCACCCCTCATTCTTTCTATTTTTAAAATAAGTTTGTTAAATCTAATAAAGTGGATTCTGGTCTTCCTACTTCTGACCCCAGGAATAGTCTAGGATAATTGATTTTTACAAGTTTCTACTTTTATTTAGAATGTAGGAGTTTTAACAATTTAATTAAAATTTTGTGTCTTGCTGATGACCATATGAACTGCTTCCAGGAGGTGGAGGTGGGGTTGAGGAGAAACACATCAGTAATCAGACAGAGAGGAACACTTAGAAACACATTATTTGATGTGTTTTGAACTTTTTATGGAACTTGACCGCTGATTCTTGAGTTCATCTGGAAGAGAAAGGACATAAACCTAGCCAAGAACATTTTGAAAAAGAACAGTGGTCAAAAATTTGCTCTATCAAATATCAAAATATACTATAAAGCTACAGCGATTAAAACATTGTGGTTTGGAGGTGCCTAGGTGGCTCAGTCAGTTAAGCATCCAACTTCAGCTCAGATCATGATCTCATGGTTTGTGGGTTCAAGCCCTGCACTGGGCTTGATGCTGACAGCTCAGAGTCTGAAGCTTGCTTCAGATTCTGTGTTTCCCTCTCTCTGCTCCTCCCCCACTCATACTCTGTCTCTCTGTCTCAATAAATAAATGTTAAAAAAAAGTTTATGAAAAAAGACCACCACCACCACCAACAAAACATTGTGGTTTGGGCACAGGAATATACAATTCAGTGGAACAGAATAGAGTCCAGAAACAGAGTCATCTCTATGTGGGAGTTTAGTATATGATGAATATGGTATTTCACATGAGAGGGTAAAGAGAAGGGAATAAGCATGCATTATAAAATGGCATTATTCGATATCCATTTGGAAAAGAATTAAGCCAGATTCTTATTCCACACATATACAAAAATAAAGCTCAAATGGATATAATAGTAAAGAACAAACTAAAAACATTTTAGAATAAAATATATGAGAGTATTTTTTAATCTTGTAGGGGAAAGGGCATTTTAAGTAAGACAAAAATCTAGAAGTCTGGAAGAGGCAGATTTGACTACCCAATACTTTTGTGCAAACTAAAGCATCATCAATGAGTTACAAACACAAAAGAAGCTCTCTGAAATTCTGTCTCCCTCTCTCTAGTTCTTGTCTTTCTACTCTTCCCAGTCCCTAGCCACTTCTAAGCCCCTCGCTCTCCCTGTCCGAGTCTCTGATTCTTTTTCTTTGGATTTCCCCCCTCTGGTCTCTGAGTTTGTCTTACAGTCTGTCTCCTTGAGAGAAAAACCAACAGGTGCCAGACAGACAAACAGTAAAGCACAGACCGAGGAAGCAATAAGAAAAAAAATAGGGTGAGAGGAAAGATTTGCAGTAAATATGTAACAAATATATATAACAAAATATTAAGATTCACAAGGTATATATGGCAACAATAAGTCTATTAAAAAGGCTAAGTTGTTATTATAAAATTCACATATAAAATAAAGGATTGGGGCACCTGGGTGGCTCAGTTGGTTAAGCATCCGACTCCTGGTCTCAGCGTAGGTCTTGATCTCGGGGTTATGGGTTCAAGTCCCATGTTGGGTTCCACGCTGGGCACGGAGCCTACTTTAAAAAAAGAAAGTATTTCTTGGCGTACCTGGGTGGCTCAGTCTGTTGAGTGTCTGACTCTTGATTCTGGCTCAGGTCATGATCCCACAGTTCGTGGGTTCAAGCCCCACACTGGGCTCTGTTCTGACAGCAGAGCCTGCTTGGGATTTTCTCTTGCTCCTTCTCTCTCTACCCCTCCCCTGCTTGTGTATGCTCTCTCTCTCTCTCTCTCTCTCTCAAAATAAATAAATAAACTTTAAAAAATATATTAAAAAATAAAGGATCTACACACACAACTCAAAGATGTTAAAATTTAAGTGGCTTAGTGGATGCTCTGATGCACTACTGATCCCCTCCTTCAGAGTGGGTCACCCAGCTCCCCGCTTCCAGAAGTCTCAGCGCCTCATGAACTGAGGTCCTCTACAGGAATTGTTATTTGTTTAGAACAAAAAGAAATTCTGTGGTTCCTAAGAAAGCAGTCACACAAAAGTCTGACATACACTAAAAATGGTGTCGTTGCCTGTCATTTATAAATAAAAGTGGCCTTCACAACTGCCACCATAATTATTGATTTCCTAAACGTAACTTCAGCCTTTTTAATTTAAGGATTTAATTCTCTTCCAATAGAAAAATGTGAAGGACCTAATTTGACTTTATGTGGATTACATTTTATTGTCTAAATCAAGCCTGTTTTGGTATTTTCTTGCTTTTATTTCAGTCTGTGAGGTTACTGGGAAATCTGCCCTGCCTTCCCTATTCTCTTGGAAGATCTGACCTCTGTCCTGGTCACCCTGCTGTCATACCCATCTGTACCTGAGGGTCAGGAGAGGGGGCAGTGGCTGAATGCTTCTCTGGGATCTGACTGTCCTCAGAACACAGAAGCACCATGTAGTCTGGAGCGGAACTGCAGTTATGTGAGTTGGTCAAAGGGAAGTGTCCCTGACAACAACAACAGCTGGGGTTGTAATTGTGATTCCTCTGGCAGCTCTTCGAATTCATGTGCTCATCCTCCCACACGGCCTTCCCCAAATCGCAATGTGATAGGATGTTTACAGCCCACCTTGAGCAGTTGAGTTCCAGAAGGCCAAGAGTATCAGCAAAGAGGACAACGGGGGGGCTTGAACCCAAATGTCAGACTACACATATTCCTAAACGAGGGCATGGCTCCCCTAAAAAGTCCTCCCTTCCTCCCAAAGGCCCTTGTACATTCCCAGTTATTTCAGATTGAAAGTATCTCGTAACTTTTGGACTATCCTATAACACATGGGTAGATATGAGGTGGTTACAATCTACCATCAGACATACTTCTTACTGTCAGGGGTTCATGTACACCTGTAAAGTCCAGAGGACATAGCAAAAGATTTATTAATTTTTTCTTCAAATAATTCATGGGTCCATACAGAAATAGCCTTAGATATTCCACTTCTTAGCCTCCTCCCAGGGTCTACCCTCCATTCTAGAACTTTTGGAATCATACCCTGGGATCTTCAGGTTTTAATGTCTTTCAAAATCATCAGATAGCAGCATCCATAAGACAAGTAATCCTCTTTCTAATATTGATTGTCTTCCATAGCCTGGGGTTTTTATGCTAACAGTTTCTGTCACTTTACTATGACTACCTAGACACAAAACTTCCCTACAGAAGATGGTGGGGTTATGTGTAAGTAAGAAGCGGATGATGGGGAAAGAAAACCTCATGCTGTTACTATATCTCCTGGGTTCGTCTCCTTACCACCTGGTGGGCTCCTTGAAGGCAGGGGTGTGCCACAATCCCTCCTACTCTGCGCTAAGCACAGAGTCTTCTTCAAAGTAAAAAGGTCAATGAACATTGGGTGACTGAAAACACCAGGCTAAGAGAAGCAGACCCCAACAGCATTCCAGAAACCCACACCGCCTCCACATCCATTCAGCGACATTAACAACTATCTTTGCCAGCTCTTGGGCAGAGAGAAAAAGGCTCCATTCCTCACCTCAAGGAACTTCCAAGCTATTCTGGAGGAACCAGGCAAGCCAAACAATCATAGCACTATCTTTTTATTACTAGGACTGGGGTTGACATGAGAGACATGGTGGGAGCTCAGAGGAAGGGCATCCTTCCAGATGGGGGAATTGGGGAAGGCTTGAAATTCTTTCTAGAAGCTAAGATCCTGGCCAGAGATGGGGAGAGGGCGAGGGGAGCCAGCAGAGAGGGAGCTGGCCTGCAATGGGGCCAGCAAAAAACTTGGCTAGGCCATGAAGGGGAGTGAGAAGCTTCAAATGTAGCTTTGACACTGTTTTTCTTTCTTCTGGAGAGCTGCCACGTGCCGCCACAGAGAGCATTTCACGGGTAGATGCATATTATTGCAATGTGTTTATCTAGGAAACCAGAGCCCAGCTCCAGCATCTGGTTTTCAGCACAATCCTGAATGAAGTCCAATTTTCCAGTTGGGTTAATGAAAATAAAACTTGGGAAGTTGTGGGCTGGATACATCAGGGGTTGAGTCCTGGGCTCACGCAGGGTCACAGATTGCAGGGCCGGAAGGGCTTGGGCAGGTCATGGATTCATTGTGGGCTGGCCATGAGGCCGGCACCAAAGACAATCTTGCACAGGGAGGGAGAGCTGCCTGGACCAGTCCTGAGGAACACGCCTCGTGCAGGAATGGGTGTTTTTGGATTCTATCTGTCTCAACCCGACAAAAGTTGACCGAGCACCTACTGTGGCCAATGAAATGGGCTGGGTGGTGCGGTGGGGGTGAGATGCAGATGTGAGCCCGAGCCTGTCTCTAGTCTGCTGGAGCACAGACCAGTGGTGGAGAGCCCTGACCAAACAAGCTGACTGATGAGCAGATCTGATAACAGCCTCCATCAGCACTCACCTCTTTGAAGCTGTCAGGAGGCTTGGGATCAGAGAGGAACCCATTTTTAAAAGCCAGTTTAAGAAAAGATACAGCCAGGTTTCAGAGACACCTGGAATCCACATCCACGGGCCCTCCTTTTACCTCATGTCTGCCATCTTGCATATTTGTTTCATTCTCCTCTTTCATTGTAGACTGGGTTTCTCTGTTCTCCAGACTGTATGGCAAGAAAACACGGTTTCCCCATAGTTTCTGAGTTCCCATGAGCCTCTTGCTCTCTTGATCTCTCTTCCTTCCCCAGTTTCAAATTCCTTGGGAAAAAGTTTTAATTGGCCTGGTGGTGACAGGCTCATTCTTGGTAAAATCAGCTATGGCTAGGGATCAGAGTTACATTTGTAAATGTTGCTAAGGGGAGTCTACCCTGAGATCCCATGCCCAAGGCTCTTTTTCATGTCAAAGTATTTACAGTAAGATGCAAATCACAAATAGTTTCTCCTTTGACCCCAACTCTACCTCTGTGAGGGAGACAGGGCAGGGAAATCAAAGCTTGCCTGTTAGTTTCAGAAACAGGGGTGGACCCAGAGCTCCTAACTCCCAGCCCAGTGCTCTTTCCACTACACACTGTTCCTTTGGTCCTGACGTGAAGCCAGCAATTGTGAAATACACTCTCCCTATGCAGTTTCCCCTCGGGAACAACAGCAGAGTGAACAGTGTTGATTAGAGAGAATTTTGTTGGCGGGCTTTGGAGGGAGCTGGGAGCCAAATACCAGTGGTGTGGCTTGTTGTGACCCAGAAGGTGTGTGTCATAGGTTCCTGATAGGGTGACCTCACACAGGGGTATGAGGATCCTGGGGGAAGGATGGTTCCTTACTCTTATCTTCTTTACCTGAAGACTACTTCTTAAGACAGAATGTAGGAAAGGCCAGGGCAAGGCAAGAATGAGATGCCTCTTCCTCCTGAGTCCTGGCTCAAACTAGAGAATCAGAGAGTTACAAAATGGCCTTTGGTGGAGAAGCCTTTTCCTGAGGCTTCAGAGGAGAGTCCTCTTGTCAAGCCAGAAAGCTAGCTCCTCCTAAAGGACTCCAAGGGGAAGGAAATTTGGTGTCTCCTGGTCATCCTTCAAACTTCCTGGCAATGACATCTTTCTTTCATTCTACCTCTTGGTGTGGGAAGCAATGCTAAGGTTCTCAAGGATGCTGTCAGTTTTGCATACACTTTGCTGTTCCTGCTTCGGTCTCTCTACTACATCATGGTTGCAACGATTGATATTACCATTTCCAGGCCTGAGTTCATCCCAGAGCCTAAGCCAATATTGATGATTGCCTCAGTCCTCATTCTCTGGAGCTTGAAATCATTTTCCTATCAGTAGACTTGGTCCGGAAAACACCAGGCTTGGCCCCTGGTTGGGCTCTTCCAGCCTTACTGTGTTGGTATATCCATAGACTGGGCTCCCACCTTGGTCCCTTCTTTGGTTATACTTTCCTGAGCCAAAAATGTCTGGGGCTCTATACCCAGTTACAAACTTTGAACTTGCTGTCCATTCCTCCAACCACTGATGAATGGAACTCTGCACACCATGATGCAGCTGTACCTGGTTCTACATTGCCTCCCATCTCTGACATTTCTGCCTACTGGACAGGCTTTCTTTAATAATAATGCAAAGCAGAAATGCCCTCTGAACTTTACACCTGCCCATTTTGCAGCTGGGTTGGAATCCCTAGCTCAGTGTTAATGAGGAGGTTCTCTCTCTTTTCTCTTGTTCCTCCCACCGGCCCTGCATACTTCTCCTGTGTGCCCATTCTAGTGACACTTGGTATGCTTCCTCTCCCTCTGGATCCTGCACTGGAGTCTTCTCTCCTTTCCATTTGTGTCTCTTCTGTTGGTTGCAGTGGTTGTTGGGAGTCAATGGACAACAGGTCTTCCCCTAAGAGACAGATCTCCTAGTGCACCAAGAAATCAAGACTGTCATGTAAATGTCCCAGAGTATCATGGATCATCCTACAACCAATAGGATTAACCTTAATACAAGCAGCTCTGCCCAAGGTGAAGGAGAAAAGCAGACTGTATTCTTTATTCTTTTGATTTTAATTCTTTTTGCCTTGATTCATGCAGGTATCACCTGAGTACACGCAAGGTTGTGTGTACTTTCCTAGCCTTTTTCTTAATCCATGTATTGAAATGACATTGTTTACATCTTTGAAATTGGGTCTATTTAAGTTTCCTGTAGGTGCAGAGTCTGTTCTGTTTAATCACCTCCCCTTCCTTAAACATGGTTTCTATAGCTTTTGCCCAAGGCTGAAATTCCCTCATTCACCTACCTACCTACCCGCCCAACAATCCATTCATCCAGTCGTTCAATAAGTGCTTCTGCCAGATTCTGTGCTAGGCAATGAGAACACAGCAATAAACAATCCATGGTTTCTTCTCTCAAGAATCTTCGTGTCCACCTCTGTCTCCCCACCACTTCTCAGCTTGAGACACTGGTGTGTCTTCCTTTAGGCCTGGGCTCATTATTGTGGGGATGATAGACAAAAGTGGGGGAGACTGATGATAAGCACGTAAACATATAATTAACTGCTAATTGGTGAAATGTTATATAGGAAATAAATGGGACAGCCAAAGAGAATACCAAGGAACTAGAGGGAAGACCTATTTAGAAAGGATGTTGGGGACAGGCTTTCTGAGGAAGTGACCTTTAAGCTGAGATCTGAAGGATACAGTAGAGGGATAAAAATGCACAGGCAGCGGGAAATAAAAAATGTTAGGGCCCTGAGGTGGGAAAGAAAATGTGTTTCAGGAATGGAAAGGCAGTGTGGCTTAAGTAGTGCAGCAAATGAGAAAGTGGCATGAAATGAGATCAGGGAGGCAGGCAGGAGACATATTCATGCACAACTTTTTGGCCACGATGAGCAAGGTGGAAAGGGAATGGCTTAAACAAGGATTGGTGTGATCTGGTTTATATTTTTATATAAAATTTTATATACAAAATTACAAAATATGAATATAAAATATAAATTATATACATTAAAATATAAAATTTTAATATAAATTATTCTAACTGCTACGTGGAAAATGATTGGAAAGGGGCCACATGGATGCAAGAGACTAAGTACAAACAACTGCAGTCTTTGAGCTGAGAGGTGATGGTTGCTTGATCCGATGTCATGGCATGGAAGAAACATTTCAGATGTAGAGCAAGAAGATCATATGTGTTAGGTGAGGGAGACTCCACATATGGCTCCCATGTATCTGGTTTCAGAAACTGGGTGAATAGTGGTGCCATTAACTGGGAGAGATGGAGACAGCAAGGAGAGAAGCTTCAGAGTTTGGGGGAGGAAATCCAGAGTTCAGACTTGGGCATGTTAAGATCTCCATTAGACATCCAAGTGGGTCAAGTAGGTAGTTGGATAAATGAGACTTCACTCAGAGAAGAGGTTTGGGCAGGAGTTAAATAGATCGGACATGTCAGCACACAGAAAATAGACAAGACATCATCTGTTGCCCTGGAAGCTTTGCATCAGAGCTAATATCTTTCATGCTGTCTTGAGGAAAGAGGTCAGGGGTGGGGGTCTCAAAACACCCTTCTAATAGAAGTGAGAGATCTTGGGTTCCTGCAGGGCCAGGACTATGCAAGAATAAGGATTCAATTGTGGCAGGAGAATTTTCTCTTCTCCACTGGGACCAGGCTTTCCTAGGATTGTTCTAAATTCCATTGACTATTTTTTGCTTTGCCCTGGAAACAACTACTTTTTATGTAAGCCCTCCCAGAACATAACAAATCATGGAAACATTCTCTTGAATTTGGATTCAGCAAAGGCAGAGATTGCACATCTTGCTTTGTGGTGTGGAGGACATCCCGAGGATGCACCACAGGCAAAAGAGCTGGGAAATGGATGCAGGTGGTCAGGCTGAGTCACTGCAATTCTTCACCCCTGAGAAACCCATGCATAGATTCACACAACGTGGATGGGGGGTGGGGAAGGGGGGCCTCGAACATGTCTGATATTGAAGTCAGAAAGGAAAGAATTGGAAAGGGAGGAGAGAATGTCATTTCTGTGAGACAGAAGGACATGGTGTTCTACTCTGGCTTCCAGGAGGAATGTTTATTGCCTGGGGCTCTGGTCTATCCCTATGGCTGAGCCCTCTGGGTTAGAAGACTATGCCTGGACCTCAGAGACTCTCCAGTAGAGGTGCCTGATGCCATCATTCTTAACTTTAGAGGACACATTTGTGGGGCACCTGGATGGCTCAGTCGGTTAAGCTTCCAACTCCTGATTTCAGCTCAGGTCATGTTCTCATGGTTTGTGAGATCGAGCCCCATGTTGGGCTCCATGCTGACAGTGCAGAGCCTGCTTAGGATTCTGTCTATTCCTCTCCCTTCTCCTTACCCACTCACGCTCACTCTTTCTCTCAAAATAAATAAGTTTAAAAAAGAATAGAGAGCACATTTGGGAAAGCAAAGTCTTTTCCCTACTCCCCACATGCAGAGGTTCTTGAGCTACCTCTTCAGGAGTGAAGTGCCTTAACTCTACCCTGATGCTCTTGCTCCTAATTTCTTTGATTTATTTCTCCCCTTCTCTCTGTTTCTTGTCCCTTCTCATATCTTTATTTTCTGACTCTCCACTTCATAATGGAATGAAGTAGCGTGTAGGGGGTGATAGGGTTGGCCACAGCTGTAGAATACTGATGGTGGGAACAGAAAGTGAGGAAGGAACAGAGAAGTTTCTGTGTTCCCTGACCCCAGAAGGTACTTCTTCAAGCCACAAGTCTGTGATACTCAGTAATCAAGGAGGAAGTGCAGGGTGGGGATGAACACTCTAGTGGGTAAGGAGAAGGGGAGCAGCTGTATCCATGAGCACATTTGCTAGAAGGCAGTCTTCAAGGTGGAATGTTGACACAAAAGCTAAGATGATAATGAAGAAAGTTAGTGGAAGCAATGTTGAAAGCATAAACATAAACTTGTAAAGATGGTAGTCAAAGTGCGGCCACCTGGTGGTCCTTCTCCCTCACTACACTTCTCCAATTGGCAGGTGATTTTCCCTGTGGTTAAACCCTGTCCCATCTCTGAGGTAAGACAATGTAACCGGAGGTAAAGCAATGGCTGTTGAGAATTCAGTCACAAAGGTGTCCAGGAGATGCTGGCACAGAAGTTCTGGATGGTAAAACCACCCACCCCCTTTCCTTTATTCTCCACCTCTTATGAGTTTTATGGAGCCGATACATCAACCCTGGACAGAGTCCAGGCTTCTTCATCTTTCTCACAGTAAAATAGTAAAAGGCTTCTGATTTGGTCTCTCACTACTTCTCCTATACTCTCTATTGTTCACTTTACTGCAGCCATACTGGCCTTCTTACTGTTCAAACATGCTGGCACATCAGGCCTCAAGGTCTTCTCATATGCTGCTCCCTCTGCTTGAAACCTCTTCTCTCAAAGACCTGAGTGGCTCACTCTCTCACTTCCTTCAGCCATCTGTTCAAATGCTACCCTAACAAAAAGACTTTCTCCAGGCATTCTACATAAATAAGACACCTCACTTCTTTGCTTCTCCACTATCCATCCCCTTGCCACGCTTAATTTTTCTTCTTAGTTCTTTACCATTCTATAAAATATTATATCTATCTGTTTCTTGTCTGTTTCTATGCTTGAATCTTTTTTTTTTTTTTTTTTTTTTTTTTTTTTTTTTTTTTTTTTTTTGCTCACTACTGCATTCCCAAAGCCTAAAATAGTGTCTGGAATGTGTAGAGATTTAATAAATATTTGTTGAGTGAGTGAATGAGTGACTAAATCTGATGAGAATAGAGGTTTTGGTGACTCTTTAACATTGATATGTAATCTGCAGAGTGAATGTTTGTTACGCTTATCAACATTTTCTTTAAATTAAACCCATTTTCTCATAATCTTGTCTCATCAGTACAAGGGACCTCCTCAGTGTTGGGTCATGAGCCAATCTATTCCTGGAAGGATTGCAAGAACAGGACAGTCCAGCCGGGTGATGCTCAAGTTGGATCCTTGATTCCTGAGAAGAGGGCCACGGCATTGTCAGGACTTCCACAATGATCTCAAACTTATTTGAATTCCCCCAGAAAGAAGCCTGGGCTATGTCTCTGTGGATGAACTGGAGAGAAGGGTTCTATTAGGGAAATAGAATAGAATAGGTTCTAGAGAGAAAATAGAACCAATAGGATACACACACACACACACACACACATCCATATGAGTCTATCTATCTATCTATCTATCATCTGTCCATCTATATCAGAAAGCTGGGTGAAGTGTGGACAGGACATAGGTAAGACTGGAGAGGGGGAGTCAGGAGGAAAGAATGGGAGATGAGAGAGGTACAGATTTGGAGGAAGAGAAATTGAGGGAGTGTCAGCGGAATGATGACTGGGTCAGTAGAGTAGATGGAGAGGCTATTCTGAAAATACTGAGGTTGGCAAAGGTTGCTTTGGGGTTTTGAGGGGAGAAGAGAAGGGCAACTTATTGGCTAGAAAAGTGGAGAGACCCCTGGGTTGAATGAGGGTCTTCAGGAAGGTTCCCTGGTAGATGGAGATCATGACTCTGTAGTGGGGCCAAACCTTTGTAAGTGACCCTCTTGTGGTCCTCACTCCTCACTGGCAAAGGGTCTGGGGATTAGGGAAGAGGGGACCAGAAGTCAGGAGGCCAGAGTATGCATGGATGACCTGCACCTGGAGAACTGTGAGAAGTCAATCCGGAGACTCGAGAGGAAGCTAGGTAGAGACAGGGAAGTAAGGCTGGAGGCTGTGCTCTTAAAGGGGGACCTCAGAGCTAAAGGAGATGGCAGGTTTCCTCATGGTAACTGTGTCCCCATACCTTGTATGTGCTCTTTCCTGGGGTTAAAACAGCCCTGCCTCTGGTATATCCTGGCAGTGGCAACGCCAGGCTCCCCTTCTTCCCTAAACTCTCAAGTGGAGACATCATCTCCTCTGTGCCTCCAGTCGAATGGACTTGCCTCTTCAGGGCACGTTTCAGGCTGGATGGAAGGTGACCCTGTCTGTCTACTCCTCCTATTCCTCATGCCTTCAATCCATGAGATTGTGAGTTCTTGGGGGACAGGCTTGGGTCTTGCTCATCTGTGGGGCTCCTGAGCCTGCACAGCTGGTCCCACACAGCCCATTGTGGATGCTAAGTAACTATGCCCAGAAATGGGGCTTTGTGACAGTCGATATTCAAAGGGGCCCTGTCAAGGCCTAGGGCTCCCTGACCGACTGAGGCTGAGGGGAGGGGACATGTGAGGGTTGGGTGTCTCTTCCTTGCCGTCTGCTCTCCCTTTTCTTTCCTTCCTGCCTTCCTGGTCTGGCTCTTCCACTCTCCGTTCTAGGGGAAGTTGACAGAAACATCCAGACCAGATGGTGGCCTCAGCCTTGCCAGGGCCCGAGCAGTCCCCGACACCCAGCACTGTGGCACGTTCAAGCTGGACCGGCCCGTAGCGAGGGCACAGAGCCTCCTCCAGGCGGCGCGCGGAGCTCGGGAGGAGGCGGTGTAGAGCGGGCACTGAGGCACTGGGCACCGTGGCCCAAGGGACAGCAGGGGGCGCCTCCACCCCAGGAGGTCCGAGACTGTGTTTAGAGACCGCAGCACCGCAGATGGGAAACAGACCCCAGAAGGCAAACAAAGCTGCCTGTGGTCGCGAAGCCAGTACACGGGCTGAGAAGAACCCCCCGCGGCCTTGCGCTGCCACTTCTTGGTGTGCGGTCACATCTATAAAATGGGGATAATAATAGGGTGATTGAATGTGAAAATGTTCTGAAAGCGGTTTTTCACATCTGTCACTGATAGAGTCTGTGCTGTCCCTGGGACTTAAATTTCCTGATTTCCAGTCTAGTACCTTTTGTATCCATCAAACATGTTTGGCAGAGCTAAGGTGATGTGTTCTACTTGGGGTGGGCTACCACTCTGAGGAGGGTAAGTTCTCACTTAACCACTGTAAATGCTGTAGACTTGATTCCTGCCGGAATTTTTATTACCTGGTGGGGGCACAGTAGAGAGGGATTGTGGACATAAGCAGAGTGCAAATTTGCTTCCCCCAAACCTTACTGAGTCCATGATTTATTCACCAAATATTTATTGAGCATCTATTATGTGTTCCAGGCTCTATTCCAGGCACTGGGGAATACCATGGTGAGCCAGATGCAAAGTTCTTGCACATATGGAAATTCTGGACCTTTTTTCACCTTTGGAATCCTGATTTATCTTGCCTTAGTTTCAGGCTCTGGTAAACCAGGGGCAGAAGGCTCTTCCCCTCCATCTTCAATCCCTGTCCCTGGCCTCTGTGAACAACAGCTTGGGCAGAGCTCTGTGCCTGGTGCAAAAGGCCAGGCTCAGCAGGAGAAGTGCCTGCCCCCATGTCTCCTGAAGCTTCCTCAGAAGTTGCACCTCCATAAGGGGTGGTGAAGTCTGGGTTTCCTCAGCATGCACTATTCTCAGAGTCTGGCTGGACTCACCCAGAACAAAATGCAGCTGGGCTTTGGGCCAGTTCTCCATCCTTCCTCTACTTCACTCCCAGAGAATTCACTCACTCAGATTCTCTAGCCTCAGCATCAGGTGCCAGCTTGGATCTTCCTGAAGCTTCCTGGTTGCTGGTTCTCACCAACTGTGTTTAGGTTTCTAATCCCTAGACACCTGCTTTCTCTCAAAGCTCAGGATCCCAAGTCCAGAAATAAAACTAATGGCTGATAATCTTCAGGTTCCCCAAAAGTCCGGTTGGGGTGGAGGCAGTGTGGGCCCTAGGACAGGCAAAGGGAGGCCTGGAGTTTGGTCTTGCTGCTCCTACTTGTTTGCTGTGTGATGTAGGGCAAGTCACTTTACATCTCTGGGTCCAGGTTACTTGTTTGTCCATCTATCCATTTATCCATTCAATAAGCCTTTTGACTATTCTCCATCTGCTAGGACTGTTGGATAAAGTCTCAGCTCCTCAGCATGGCGTTTGAAACCCTTCACAGTCTGAGCCATCCAGGAGGGAGCTGGATGCTTCCTGAACTGGTCTTACTTTGTTCTGACTTCCCAGTCCTTCACGTACCACACCTGGAGCTGCGGCTGGTCTTCTGTGCCAGGCAGGCTGGCAGGGGCATACTCAGGGCACCTGAGTATGGAGAAGCTCTGTTTTCCCCCAAATTTCCTGGGAATTCTGGATGCCTGCTGCTAAAAGACCCAAGTGTTTTGGAATTCCCAGTCCCTAAGTTCAGGCCTAAACTTGGGGGTGGTGGAGGGGGCACAGAGAAGTAGGTTATGAGAACCAGCTGACCTGGAGAGGCTCAGTGGGGTAGGCCTCTCAGTGGATAGCCCGGGGAAGAGAAGGAAAGATAGGAGGACAAAGAATTCTGTAGAAATGAGGTTTTGACCCATGGAAGTGGTCATGGGCAGGTTGTCTTGACTCAGGAATGAGGACTTGAGTTTGCTGCTGCCTTGGGAGCCAGACTTTAGGGGGAGGGGGACACAGTCTGGACATACTGAGCATGTGCTCTGTTCAATCATTCGACTACAGAACTCAGTTCAGGGATTGGTGCATGGCTCAAGAGCTGTCTAGCAGAGTGAATTCCAGGAATGGAGCAGGAATTTTGGAGAAGACGCTTCTTTTCTCACCGGCCTTTTACCCAGGAAGATGAAGGCCTCAAGTTGCTTGTAGTCATTCTCCCTTAGATGTGAAATCTGAGATTGAAGTCAGCAAGGAGGAGAACAGAGTAGAGGCAGAGGTAGACTGGAAAATGTCATCATTTGAGCCCCATAAAATGCTTTGCCTGAAGTTAGCCATCCCTGAGACTTTTCAGAAAGGTGTGTGTGTGTGTGTGTGTGTGTGTGTTTGTGTGTTTAATCATTGGCAAAAAAGTCCTATCCAATATAGAGCCTGTGATAAAATTTGTGTTCAGAAAGAACAATGTGATGGGAAGATTCCTCAAGAGATCATCAGAATTCAGTCCCAAGGTGACTCAGTGGGACCCATCTGCTGATCACTGCCATCCTGTGCAAGGTCTAGTGGGGCCCTGGCTGATCAGATACTGGCTGCCTGGGGGGCTCCGGAGAGCTGCTTTATGGCTTCAAGTGAGGCATGCCCAGAGCCTGCCCACCTGGACACCACTGTACCTGCCTTGTGCCATCTGTCTCTGTGACTAGGAAGAGGTTGGGTTGATTACCATCAACTTCTGCAGCCCAAGGTAAGTCCTGTCACAAAGTCTAGGGCAAAGGGAATTATTAGACACCTAAACTTGGACTTAATCTCATGGCAGGTGCACTTGGGTAGGAGGTGTGTGCTTCTCAAGGTCCCACTTAGAAGCAAAGGCTGGGAGAGAAATCCTATGTCCTTCTGATACCCTTCACAGCAGTCATGAAATTATCACTTCGCCATTATGACAACCTTCTGACAATTCTTCCCAAAACGGACTCCTGGGTCTCAGCCTGGTAAAATGGGGTCCAGACAAGGGGTCAGGGCCTCTGGCCTTCAGAGGTCTCTAAATGGATGAGAGGCTAGAGATAGCTCCAAAGATGAAGATGGGATAGAACTGAATACCAGTATGTGTTATATAGAATTTGTACTTTGCTGGATTTGTACTCAGAACATAACTGAAATTACCTCAGGAGTAAATGGTAGTTCTCATTTCGGATGAACTCCATTGTCTTCAACAAAGTTTCTGCTAGGAGCGCCTGGGTGGCTCAGTCTGTTGAGCATGATTTCGGGATTTGTGAGTTCCCAGTTCGTGAGTGCGAGCCCCACATCCGGGCTTTTTGCTGTCAGCACAGAGCCGCTTCAGATCCTCTGTCTCCTTCTCTCTCTGCCCCTCCCCTGCATGGATGCTCTCTCTTTCTCTCAAAAATAAAATAAAAACATGCAAAAAAAAACCCCACCAAAGTTTTTGCTGCCCGCATAAGTTAGCCTCAACTTTTATATGTTCTAATTTCATATAACTTTTATGTAACTATACATTGATATTTTAAAACTGGTACTTTATCAGTTGACGGATGATGATTTTGTGTTTTCTCTTGGTGGTCTCTTGGTACCCGCTGCTGCTAGTTGATAAAAGGCTAGGTCTCCACCTAGGTGATCGGGTGGGTGTACAGGAAGTGTTTATAGTGGAACTGGCCCCTTTTCCCTCAATGTGCCAGGCAGGGTGGGGCGGGCTGCGAATCCCCTGGATACCTGAGGCCTGGAGCTTGCTCGTTGATGTGCGATGGCTGGACAGAACAGGTGCTTTCATCTCTCTCTTTTCCTGTGGTCTTTGCATCTGGGGGTTGGGGAAGGGGTTCAGATGCGGGTGGTTTTAGGTGATGGTAAGTGGGGTCTTCTGGCCAGGGGTGGTAGAGATTTTCCCCATGCTATGGTAGTGGAGAAGATGAAGGCAGAAGGGAGTGGCGGAATCATGGCATATGAGCCACAGTCTTGACCTCTCCAGGCCCCATGGAGCAACAGGGGAACGCCCACGAAGGCTTTCACCTGCCAGGACCCAGAGCAGGCATAACGCCTACATAATAGGGAAGATATTTTTGCAAATGTAAAACTGATATATTTAATAACCCCTTACATCACTGTTTTCCTGTGGAGACCCAGCCACAAAGATCATCACTAGAGGGCAGGAGAGACTTCTTTAGCAAAACAACAGGCTTCCGGCCCAGGCCACTGCTTCTCCCCTAGTCAGGGGTTGGTTGTGCTGTCAAATCTTTCCCTGTCACAGCACACATAGAAAATAAGAGTATGTGTATGGCATACTGGGGTAAACTGAAGGGGACTTGGGGACACGTATGTGGGGCTTAGTGAAGTTATAACATTTCTTCATGTTATATAATTATACTAAGATACAAAGTAAAGGAAAATATTAATATTAAATTTGTATAAAAGTCTAAATAATATCATTTCAAACATTTTATTGTTAAACATGAACTTGATTTCATTAATGTACGTTTTTATATCCAATTTCATGTTGAAGTGGCAACAATAAACTTTTGGTCAAGATTTTTAATGATTTCTTCAAATTCTTGATAATCATCATTGACAAGAAATTTTGTTTGTACTAGTTGGTGATGAAAATTAAAAAAGAAAACTTTATGACCACTCAAACATTTATAGTAGTTGAAGATCATATATGTAAAGAATATAAGCTTTGTCTTTTTTTCCATCGACACCAGCAGTGCTGAAGTCTCTTGTGATAAGGCACTGGATTTAACATCCATTAGACCTTTTTTATTTGACTATACTGAAATAATGATGAAGCTTTAATCTGCGGAATACACATGGATTTTTAGAACAGTCGCCCTGCAGTCAGCTTAACTTGACTAAAAAAGCCCAGCTTCTCCAAAAGATACAAACTGCCCACATGCATAGAGCGACCATTGTCCTGATTTGTCCTGAAGGTTCTGACTTACACCCACTTATGACCTGACATAACTATTCATAGCATCTTTCACTCAAAAAAAAAAAAAAAGAAAAAAAAAAAGGACATCAGTTTGGTGTTGACATATAACATGGATGAATCTGAAAAACATTATCCTGAGTGAAAGAAGCCAGACACAAAGAGTACATGCTGTGTGATTGATTTCATTTATTTGAAATTCTAGAACAGACACAACTAATTTGTAGTTATGGAAAGCAGATGAGTAGTTGTCTGGGACAGAAGTGGGAGTAAGGGTGGGGGGTGACTACAAAAGGGTACATAGTAACTTTGGGGGTAATGGCAAAGCTTTCTGTCTTGGTTGTAGCAGTAGCTACACTGGTAGATCAGTCACTCATAGTACCATACATTTAAAATGGGTACATTTTACTCTATTAAAGTTGATCTGAAAAGAAGAAAATGTACTGATTTGGACAATAGATTAAATGGTTCTGTACATGTGCACGAAGGGAGCGATTCAGGTCTGCCATCTGATGCTGTGTCCACCAGGAGCTCCCTCCTGCTCTCCTTGCCCTGCTTAACCCCTCGTGGCCCGTGCTCTGCGCTCCCTGGGCACACAGGACACACACGCCTTTGTCCACAATGGGAAGCAGCACAGCTGGCTGCTGGGGGAAGATTATTGTCCTTGCTGCCTGAGGGGGCCCGCTTGAGAGGGCCACCTTCCAAGGAGATGTAGGTGAGGTTCTTCCACAGGAGTGACCAGCCCACATTGCTGCATAGGTGTGGCCCATTGGAGGCATACCCACAAGAAAGCTCTGGCCTTGGGAAGGTTCCTATGCCTGTCCCCAGAGCTTACTCATGAGGCTGGAGTCAGAAAGGCGGAAGATCTTACATAAAGGAAATGGATAGCATCCACTTCTCTGGGCCCACCCAGTTGTAGGAGGAAGGAGAGGGAGAGGGAGAGGGGAAATGAGGAGGGGAGGGAGGAGAGGGGGAGAGAAGTGAGAACATTCAGACACAGGGGTCGTAAATTTCTTTCCTGGACTTCGGTCTGCAGGAGTATTGGCACATCTTTCTGTAAAGGGCCAGAGAAGAAACATTTTAGGCTTTCAGGTTGTCTCTCTCTATTGCAACTACTTAACTCTGCACTGTAGTGTGACAAGGGCCATGGAAAACACAAATGAATGAATGTGGTTGTATTCTGATACAATTTTATTCATAGATGCTGGAATTTGAACTCATGTAATTTGTAAGTGTCAGAAAATATAGTTCTTTTGTTTTTGCTTTTTTCCTAACAACTTAAAATGTAAAAACCACTCTTAGCTCACAGGCCTTACAAAACAGGGCTGGATTTGGCTGGCTGGGCATAGCTTGGCTGCTGTTCTAGAGATGGGTGTTTAGTATGAGGGATCCTGAGGATGCACGACTTCTGGAAAGGGATGCCCTGTGGGTTTCTGAGTTCCCACATAATTAAAGAAGCCATGACCTTTAGCTTTACTGAGATGTTCTTAGTTTCTGTTTGTTTTACATGCAACCAGAAGTACCCCCAGTCCCTGAAGGAGCTAATATATTTTAACTTTCTGAATACAACCCTCATCCATAATATACAAATGTATTATTTGACTTTCCGTCACTTGAATTTGACTTTAAAATAAGGTTTCAGCCATCATTCAGCATGACATCAAATAAAATAATGAATGAAGGTCACATGTTGATTTAAAAAATGTGGTAATAAGAGCCAGAGGTTATGAGTAACCAAATTCTATGTTTTTAAGGTCTATAAAAAGGTGTGTGTGAAGTGACTGCCTGAGGAAAGTCCAGGGTGGGAGCCCCTTTGGATGCCATTGTAGGGAGCTAATTTGACTCCGGATCGGAAGTCCATTGCAGCCATTCCCATGGTACACAGAGCAGGCTGGCCAGGTAAGCAGCATCCCCCATGGGCAGGGCTGAGCAAGCCTCTTTCTGGGCCTGTGTGATGCTTAGCACCTGCATACCTGTAGCTGAGACTGCGTTCACAGAAACCCACAGCCAACTCTGCCTTTTGCTTCCTGCCCATCTCTCACCCTCTGCAACCCTGCACCCTTTCCCTGTTCTCTTTTTCCTCCTCCTTGTCACAATGCATAGTCTTTTGGTTTTGCTCCCGGGGGGTTGGCTGAAATCAGGAATTGGTGCTTCAGGATGGAACTGTTGCATAGCTTTTTGCCCTCCCCCCTCCTCCCTGGGACTTGGGGGACTCTCCTGGGCCTACCATTTGCAAACTGAGCCAGGAAAATGGCAGTTTCGCATGGGAATAGTGAACCTGCATAATCTCCCTGGCTCCCTTCATTTGCCCCCCTGTTGGCAACCAGCCTTCAGAGTCCTGATCCTGGGATGGGGTGTCAACCCTGATTTCTTCCTTGCTCCCTTCCCTTGCTTCCTATGCCCTTCCCACTCATTAGGTGTCTTCTCTGTCTAGTCAACAGATTGTAACTGGGGTTTCTTAGGCCTGTCTCTCCTCAGGGGCTGGGCTGGGCTATGTGTGTCCCTCCAGGACCTAGAACAGGGCTGGGCCCTGAGTGGGCCTTGATAATGTCTGTTGGCTGGAATCAAGTTAACAGTTCACTAGTGGGACGTGCAGCCTGGCTGGAAACTGGGAGTTCTAGCCAGCCCCTGCTGCTACATCCTCAAGGGCCCTTGGCCACTGAGGATGCCTGCAGGTCACTGTACTCTACAACACTCTGTGGTACTTACTAACAGGACATTCAGGGGTGGGGAGGCATGGGGATCAAGGAGCGAGCCCTGTAACAGCCCGGGGAAGAGAAGGATGGAGGCAGAGACAAGGACAGTTAGGGTTACAGAAAGGGACTTTGGCAGAAACACTGACATAGGATAGGGACAGAAAGAGCAGGAAGCAGAGTGAAGGGGGAATGAGATCTGTGCCCCAGCTTTGGCCCTGGGCTTCCTGCCAGAGACCTGCCCTGTCAGGGAGAGAAGCTAGCTGCCTCTCCTAGGACAACATGCTTAGCCAGCAGGAATGTGCGAGCTCCTTCAGCATCCCTGGGGCCTAATTACAGAGGCCCAGAAACCCAGGCTCTCCCTCCCCTGGGGCCTGAGAAGAGAGAAGACAGTTCAGCTCCCAGGGGTTTCCTGCTGGGGCTCCAGAGGATAACTGCAGTGGGAAAGGGCAATTTTGGGTGGCAAGAAGGGGGTTTCTCTAAGGCCTAGTATTCTGTGGCTTGAGGGAAGCACCTGTGAGGCCTTGGAAAATTGGTGGTGGAACCATACAGCTTGGCCTTCCGTGTCTCTGGCCTGAGTCATTGCTGCTGCTTCCCTCTTTGACATGTGTGTTCCTTCCTTCACAAGGGCCATGCAGGGGAGATCTTCTAGAATCAGAACTGTGTCAGGCACATATAGAAAGCTCAGTCTAGAGAGAGTGGAGGGGATGGGCAAGAAAGCAGATGACTTGTTAGGTGACTTATGCTTCAACAGGGAGGGGCTTGGGAGGGAGTGTCCAATTCTGCCTGGAGGTGAGGCTCTTGAGGACACTACCCCAGAGCAAACAGCACTTTTGCAGATGCAGCATGGGGAGGCAGGAAGATGGTAATTTCGAGTAAAGGAAACCGCATTTGTAAAGGCATGGAGGTGAGAGAGAGTTCTGGTCCATCCCTTTGGGCAGTCAGGAAGCTTTGACACCAGTGTTTGGGAAAGTAACCCAGGCTGAACTCCCTCCCAACAGACACGCGCGCGCGCGCATGCGCACACACACGGACATATGCATACCTCTGTTTAAGAATTCCCAAGGGGCCCACCATGTGGGGTAGGGTCAGCATTGTTGGGGAGTCTGAAAATGTTAAATACTATGACTTCTGCTGGAGCCTCCAGGAAAGGAGATTGTTGGCTGTCTGTCATGCCCTGGGCATTGCAGTCCAGGGGGACTCTGCATTCCCTTCCCCCACCTCTACAACTCCTCCACCCGGCTGCACACCCTGGACAAAGCCTTGAAGTATGAGAAGCTCAAAACAAGTCTCCTGGGTATGACAGTCATGGTAATGGCTGTCACCAATATTAGATTGTGGTCGTCGCTTGGGTACAGATCAGTCTGAAGGAATATGGGGCCAGCTTCCATTTAACACCTGTGTCTGCTCTGGTCTCACAGCTTCTAAGAAGGCAGTACAGCTTCCTGGCCACAGCTCCGGTGTTGAAGGAGCTTAATAGCATCAAGGCTTGACTTCTGTTCTAGGAATGGATGGCTTGAGGATGTTGGCTCCCACGGTGGCAGAATGGAGATTGCACTTGTTGAAGTTCACAACATTTTAAAGAATTTTAAGAGCTGACGATTCTCTTAGCATTCTTATCCTGGACTTTTCAAATTGGAATAAGTAATGCTATGCCATGAAGATATGGACTATCTTCCTGAAGCATCAATTTGATGTGAATTATTTATGGGGAACACCACTCCCACCCATATTTATGTTTTAAAAAAAGACGTATAGAAACAGAATCCAAAATTCGCATCAATGTTTAAGTGAATTGGGAACCCTGACAGAAATCTCGAGTGTCAGAGGCATATTCAGGCTATCCTCTCAGGCCCTTCGGATTTGCATTCTTTCCTCTGCTCCTAGGACTGCCACTCTCTCCACATTTTACACATGAAGAAATATGTTCAGAGACCTGCCTAAGTGATAGCACAGAATAAGAGGCAGGGGTGAGACTAGAACCCACATCACTGGACTCCGCATGCAGCAAGTTGTCTACTACACAACGGTGAACCTGAAGTTTCATGTTTTAGGGATTTGGTTTTAGGAATGTCATGGAAGTAAGGAAAATCCACCTGTCAAAGTAGTCTTTGAGCATGATGAGAGGGAAAGAAGTGGGGCAGTACAAAGAGTCAGGGCCTGAAGGTCAGGAGACTACGTTTTGTCCCCAAGCACTTCTTTCAATAATTAAACTCTAGGACTTCAGGCAAATTGTTTAACTCCCCCGTGCTTTACCTTCGTTGTCTGTAAAATGTGGTGATTACACAAATATTGTTTACGAACTTGGCCTTTTATGAAGTGGAAACACTGCTTGCCCTCCCAGAATCTCTAGACCTGCGTTGGGCGGTTCCTGGCCATAAGTCCCTGAGCGAAGGGCACCTGGAGCTTAGTGTGCCATCTCTGCATAATAGTTAGACTATTATAGGAAGACTGCAAATGGGGCTTGCACAGGGTGGGGAAGATCAGCCTTTCATAGGTTGCCTCTTGCCCTGGTTGGGGATCATCTGGCTACAAGGTAGAGGACAGAGCCACTCAAGTTGTTCCAGTAAAGGTGTTTGTTGGGAGGATACACTGGGGGATCTCACAGCCTGGGATAGTAAGAACTGCCTGGTCCCGGCCTGAGGCTGAAACTCAAAACTGTCTGCATTTCCCAGGGACATCTTTCATCTCTGCTGATTTCTTCTCTCATCTTGACCAGCTTCTTCTGCTTGCACACAGCCAACCTGACTACCAGCCTGGAGTGGGTGTAGCCCACAGCTGCTTAGCTGGCTACAGAGAGAGAGAGAGAGAGAGAGAGAGCTATGAGCTCGGCTGGCTGGTGAGCTGGGGAGGGTGATAGGAGTCTCACCACTTAGTATGTAAATTTTACTTACTTTCCCTGCTTTCAGTATAGTGCCTCACCCCTACATCCCCTGTGCTAGGTATCTCTTATTCTTTTTTTTTTTAAGTTTATTGATGTATTTTGAGAGACAGAGAGAAAGAGAGAGAAAATGAGTGAGAGCACGAGTGGGGGAAGGGCACGAAGAGAGAGGGAGAGAGAGGGAGAGAGAGAGAATCCCAAGCAGATTCTGCACTGCCAGCACAGAGCCCAATGTGGGGCCCCAACTCATGAAACCATGAGATCATGAACTGAGCTGAAATTGAGAGCTGAACACTTAACTGACTGAGCCACCCAGGCGCCCAGGTATGTCTTATTTTGAAGTCTCTCTGGATTAATTTCTGCAGAGACTATTTCCATTTATTTCCCACCAGGATAGTTCCCTGGCAGTGCAAGAATAGAGAGGAGCTCTGGAGGAGTCAACACTTCCTTATAAATACTTTCTATCTATCCTCCTGTTTTCAACCCCATTTCTTACCTTGGCTCAAAGCCACGAGCCTTTCTGGACTTCAGTGATTGGAACCAGCTTGCCTCTTATTGGCACCTTCCTTCCTTTTGCAGGATCTTTGTTTCCAGCGTTCTCTGCTTTGCTAAGTTAGTTACCATTATCCAGCTTCTCACCTCTTCCAAGCATTTATTAACTTCTCTTGACCTCTGTCACCTTTATGTCATTCTCATTGTTCTTGTGGTCTCATTCTTTTGTATTTCATCACCTTGACTTTAATGAGTGCTGGGAGGGAATGGAGGTACACCTGTGCTTAAACCTCCATGCTTAATTGGAAGTCCCAGTCACCATTCTAATTTCCTCTCCATCAGTTCTTTGAAGCTCTTCTTGTCAAGGACATACATTATTTTCATGTCACCAAATCTAAAGACTATATCACTCCTCACAATACTGTCTCTTTTCATACTCGATCATGGCCTTCTTCAGCAACTTGCTTCTTTGACCTTTATGGTAACCCATTCTTCTGATTTGTCCACTTCATCTGTTGGCTAATTCTGGAAGTTCCTGTAGGCTCCTTTCTTCACCCTCTTTTGCTAATCGTGGAAATTCCTGTGGGCTCCTTTCTTGGGCCTCTTATCTTCTCTATCTATACACCACAGTTGATCTGAATTAGTGCTGGGGCTTTAACTACCTCCTAAATGCCTATGACCCCCACATATCCAGCCCTGATATTTTCCCTGAATTCCCACTTACTGGGTATCTCCATTTGGATACCTGAAAAACATCTCAAACTTAACACAGATAAACCAGAACTCTTGATTTTCCCCTGAACCTCTTCCTTCCTAGTTTTTGACATCAAAATAAATGACATGCCTATATATGCAGTTGTCCAAGACCAAACCCAAAATCATGCTTCTCTCTATTCTGTCCTTCTCTGTTCCCATTTACCATATCAGGCTACTATCAGGTCTTGCTTAGACTATGCCAGTCACCTCCTGATTGACTTCCCCGCTTCCACCATTACTCCACATATCCCATGATCCACTTTCCACACTATAACCAAAATAATCCCATTAAAAATGTCTAGCAGGCATTTACCAACCTACCAATTCACCAGGCATCTACCAATTCACTTAAAACAGAAGTCAGGAAACCACAGCCCCCTGGCTAAATCTGGCCTGCTACCTGTTGTTATATTAACCATAAGCCAAGAATGGTGTTTACATTTTGGAAAAAAAAATAAAAGAAGAAGAATATTTCTTGTCACATGAAAATCATATTAAATTCAAATTTCAGTGTTTATAAATAAAGTTGTATCAAAATACAAGTATAAGCAATTGTTTATGTATTGCTTATGGCTGCTTTCACACTACAATGGCAGAGTTAAGAGGTTGACAGAGAGCATATAGCCTCAAAGTCTGAAATATTTACTATCTAGATCTTTATTGACCCCTGACCTAATCACAAATATTGCTCAACACTATGATTATTTAAAGTTTGGTGACAGGAGTATATGGTTAGCATGTATTTTCCTTATGAGAATTAAGGAATCCTCCAAAATGTTTGTCTCACTGGGAGAAACTCTAGACTGGGGCTAAGTCTACCATCGTTCTAAATAAAAAAAGAAAACAGGTTCTTTTATCTCAGTGAAGTCTAAGAGCCAGGATGCATGAATTATCAAAAGTAATTTAAAAGTTCAGTCAAACCCAGACTTACTAATGGATTAGAGTGAGTAACCCTAACCTTTCTTGTGAGCATCTTCTTAATTTAGAAATATGTGTAGATTAGCAAATAAAATATGAGAATTTGTATTAAAAATGTATATTGGGTTATGCCATTCCCTTTTTTAAAATTCTCCAGTGATTTCCTGTTGCCTTTAAAGTTAAAACTCAATCGCTTTTAGGAGCCAAGATGGCGGAACTTCATGGAAGTTTTTTGTGTGTCTCACATCCATGAAATACAGCCAGACCAACACTAAACCATCCTGCACACCTAGAAAACTGATATGAGGGTTAACACGGCAATCTGCATAACCTGAACCATAGAATTCAGCAGGTACATGGCATGGAGAGGTGAACTGGGGGAGAGAGAAGCCACGGAGGGCAGGGAGCGCTTTTGTGTGCAGAGAGGATGGAGTCGGGGTGGGGGGGGAGGGGTGGGTGGCGAATATGGGAAGAGCACCCCCCCAAAAAGCAGCTGGAGAGAAAGTGGAAAAGTGGAAACAGCTGCAGGGACTGAACTAAAAAGGGAGAAAGGAGAAAGGAGAGGGTTTAAATTCCATTAAGACTATAAACGGGAGCATAGAGTCTGAAACTCTGCAGCTTGATACCTGACAGTGCTCTGGTGGGAAGGGCAAATCTCCAGGAGCAGTGTGAAGTCCAGGGTCTTCAGGTCACATGGAGAGAGGCAGTTCCCCTGCTGGGAGGACATGTGGTAGAAGCTGTGAGGGCTCCCCAAAGGCAAAGACCCCAGTGGACCCAAGAGAACAACCATATTCACTGATGCTGGAACAAGGGCGCTGGAGGTGAAGCCTGGTGCCAGATTGTGTTGTGATTTTCCAAAATCCCTGAAACCCTGCTGCTACACTATCTCGCAAACTTTTTCTAGGGTGGGCTGGCACCTGGCCACAGTCTCTGGGCATCAGCAGTAGCACGGTCCCGCAAATGTTACTAGGTTTGGCTGGCACCTGGCCATTGCTCAGTGAGACCCTCCTGCAGAGGGGCAGAACAGGTCAAAGCCACAGTCCCTCAGAAGTAAGGGGCTGGGGAAAACAGCCACATCTGAGATGAAACTCAGGAGGGAGGTGCTGCATGGGACTTGGTCATGGGCTGTGTAAAAGTGGGGAGTGGACAGAAGCCGAAGACAAAGGACAGGTGCACAATTGCTGATTGGGGAAAACAGAGTCCAGATACTAGACACTGAGTAGCTGGCTGACGCCATTTTCACCACTCCTGTGCATGTGCATATGCACCTACAAGCACCACAACAATCCACCCCAGTAAGCTAAGCAGTGCCATCTAGTGGAGAATGGAGCCGTTACACTGAGCCCTGCCCACCTGGGCCAACCTTGCTCTTCAGGAACACAAGTCTCACAGCCTACTTAGTTTATGGACTATAAAGTACTTCATAGTTTGACTTCTAGGGGAAAACGAAGTAATTTCAGTCGTATTACAGTCTGTTCACTGGCCCATCTATTCAATTTTCTCTCTCTCTTTTTTTCTTTTTTCTATTTTTAATTTCTTTTTCTTGAATACAGAAAGAGAAAAAAATCATTTTTGTTTTCAATTTTTATTAAAAACATTTTTCTTTAATTTTTTCTACCGTATTTTTTACTTTTGTGTAAATTTTTTCAAATTCTATTTTACTTCCATTATTTCATTTTAATCTACTTTGGTGTATTCATTTTTTCAAATTTTCAAACAATTTCCTTATTTTTTCTTTCCCTTTTTTTCTCTAATCTATCAAGCCCCATTCAACACCCAGACAAAAACACACCTAGGATCTAGCATCATTTATTCATTTTTGTGTGTGTGTGTTTGTTTTTAATTTTTTGATTTTAATATTTTTTAATTTTATTTTTTTACCTCATTAATTCCTTTTCTCCCTTCAAAATGACAAAACAAAGGAATACACCCCAAAAGAAAGAGCAGGAAGAAACGACAGCCAGGGACTTAAGCAACACAGATACAAGCAAGATGTCTGAACCAGAATTTAGAATCATGATAATAAGAATACTAGCTGGAGTCAAAAATAGATTAGAATCCTTTCTGCAGAGATAAAAGATGTAAAAGCTAGCCAGGATGAAATGAAAAAATGTTATAGTTGAGCTGCAATCTCAAATGGAGGCCATGGCAGCAAGGATGGATGAGGCAGAACAGAGAATCAGTGATATAGAGGACAAACTTATGGAGAATAATGAAGCAGAAAAAAGGGAGATTAAGGCAAAGAGCATGATTTAAGAATTAGAGAAATCAGTGACTCATTAAAAAGGAACAACATCAGAATCATAGGGGTCCCAGAAGAAGAAGAGAGAGAAATAGGGCTACAGGGTTATGTGAGCAAATCATAGTGGAAAATTTTCCTAACCTGGGGAAAGACACAGACATCAAAATTCAGGAAGCACAGAGGACTCCCATTAGATTCAACAAAACCTGACCATCAACAAGGCATATCATAGTCAAATTCACAAAATATTCAGGCAAGGAGAGAATCATGAAAGCAGCAAGGGAAAAAAAAGCCCTTAACCTACAAGAGAAGACAGACCTATCCACAGAAACTTGGCAGGCCAGAAAAGAGTGGCAGGATATACTCAATGTGCTGAATCAGAAAAATATGTAGCCAAGAATTCTTTTAAATTTTTTTTTTCAACGTTTTTTATTTATTTTTGGGACAGAGAGAGACAGAGCATGAACGGGGGAGGGGCAGAGAGAGAGGGAGACACAGAATCGGAAACAGGCTCCAGGCTCCGAGCCATCAGCCCAGAGCCTGACGCGGGGCTCGAACTCACGGACCGCGAGATCGTGACCTGGCTGAAGTCGGACGCTTAACCGACTGCGCCACCCAGGCGCCCCCAAGAATTCTTTATCCAGCAGGCGGTCATTCAAAATAGAAGGAGAGATAAAAAGTTTCCCAGACAAACAAAAATTAAAGGAGTTTGTGACCACTAAACTAGCGCTGCAAGAAATTTTAAGGGGAACTCACTGAGGGGAGAAAAGATGGAAAAAATAAACAAATAAATAAAGACCAAAAGCAACAAAGACTAGAAAGGACCAGAGAACACCACTGGAAACTCCAACTCTACAAGCAACATAATGGCAATAAATTCATATCTTTCAGTACTCACTCTAAAGGTCAATGGACTTAATGCTCCAATCAAAAGACATTGGGTAACAGAATGGATAAGAAAATAAGATCCATCTATATGCTGTTTACAAGAGATCCACTTTAGACCTAAAGACAGCTTCAGATTGAAAGTAAGCGGGTGGAGAACCATCTATCATGCTAATGGTCAACAAAAGAAAGCCAGAGTAGCCATACTTATATCAGAAAATCTAGACTTTAAAATAAAGACTGTATCAAGAGATGCAGAAGGGCATTATATCATAATTAAGGGGTCTATCCACCAAGAAGACCTAACAATTGTAAACATTTATGCGCCAAATGTGAAAGCACCCAAATATATAAATCAATTAATCACAAACATAAAGAAACTCATTGATAGTAATACCATAACAGTAGGGGACTTCAACACCCCACTTACAACAATGGATAGATCATCTAATCAAAAAATCAACAAGAAAGCAATGGCTTTGAATGACACACTGGACCAGATGGACTTAGCAGATATATTCAGAACATTTCATCCTAAAGCAGCAGAATATACATTCTTCTCCAGTGCAAATGGAACATTCTCCAGAATAGGCCATATACTGGGACACAAATCAGCCCTCAACAAGTACAAAAAGATTGAGATTACACTGTGCATATTTTCAGACCACAATGCTATAAAACTCAAAATCAACCACAAGAAAAAATGCGGAAAGGTAACAAATACTTGGAGACTAAAGAACATCCTACTCAAGAATGAATGGGCTAACCAAGAAGTTAAGGAGGAAATTAAAAAGTTCATGGAAGCCAATGAAAATGATAACACCACAACCCCAAATCTCTGGGATGCAGGAAAGGCGGTCATAAGAGGAAAGTATATAGCAATCCAGGCCTTCCTAAAGAAGGAAAAAAGATCTCAGATACACAACCTAACCTTACACCTTAAAGAGCTGGAAAAAGAATAACAAATAAAACCCCAAACTAGTAGAAGACAGGAAATAATAAAGATTAGAGCAGAAATTAATGCTATTGAAACCCTCCCCCAAAAAACCAGTAGAACAGATCAATGAAACCAGAAGCTGGTTCTTTGAAAGAATTAACAAAATTGATAAACCACAAGCCAGCTTGATCAGAAAGAAAAAGGAAAGGACCCAAATAAAATCAGGAATGAAAGAGGAGAGATCACAACCAACACAGCAGAAATAAAAACAATAATAAGAGAATATTATAAGCAATATTTGACCAATATTATGACCAATAAAATGGGCAATCTGGAAGAAATGGACAAATTCCTAGAAACATATACACTACCAAAACTGAAACAGGAAGAAATAGAAAATTTGAACAGGCCCATAACCAGTAAAAAATCAAATTAGTAATAAAAAATCTCCTAAAAAGCAAGAGTCCAGGGCCAAATCGCTTTCCAGGGGAATTCTACCCAACATTTAAGTAAGAGTTAACACCTATTCTCTTGAAACTGTTCCAAAAAATAGAAATGGAAGGAAAACTTCCAAACTCTTTCTATGAAGCCAGCATTACCTTGATTCCAAAACCAGACAGAGACCACACTAAAAAGGAGAACTATAGACCAATTTCCCTGATGGACATGGATGCAAAAATCCTCAACAATATATTGGCCAACCGGATCCAATAATACATTAAAAAAATTATTCACCACAACCAAGTGGGATTTATACCTGGGACGCAGGGCTGGTTCAATATCCGCAAAATAATCAATGTGATTCATCACATCAATAAAAGAAAGGACAAGAACCATATGATCCTCTCAATAGATACAGAGAAAGCATTTGACAAAATACAGCATCCTTTCTTGATAAAAACCCCTAAGAAAGTAGGGACATAAGGATCATACCTCGAGATCATAAAAGCCATGTATGAAACACCCAACGCTAATATCATCCTCAATGGGGAAAAACTGAGAGCTTTCCCCCTAAGGTCAGGAACAAGACAGGGATGTCCACTCTCACCACTGTTATTCAACATAGTATTGGAAGTCTTAGCTTCTGCAATCAGACAGCACGAAGAAATAAAAGGCATCCAGATTGTCCAGGAGGAAGTCAAATTCTCACTCTTCGCAGATGACATGATACTCTATATGGAAAACCCAAAAGATTCTACCAAAAAACTTCTAGAATTGATTCATGAATTCAGCAAAGTTGCAGGATATAAAATCAATGCACAGAAATTGGTTGCATTCCTATACACCAACAATGAAGCAACAGAAAGAGAAATCAAAGAATCAATCCCATTTACAGTTGCACAAAACCCCATAAAATACCTAGGAATAAATCTAACCAAAGAGGTGAAAAATCTATACACTGAAAAATATAGAAAGCTTATGAAAGAAATTGAAGAAGACACAAAAAAAATGGAAAAAGATTCCATGCTCCTGGATAGGAAGAACAAATATTGTTATAATGCTGATATTACCCAAAGCAAGATACATATTTAATGCAATCCCTATCAAAATAACACCAACATTCTTCATAGAGCTAGAACAAATAATCTTAAAATTTGTATGGAACCAGAAAAGACCCCAAGTAGCAAAAGCAATCTTGAAAAAGAAAACCAAAGCAGGAGGCATCACAATCCCGGACTTCAAGCTATACTACAAAGCTGTAATCATCAAGACAGTATGGTACTGGCACAAAAACAGACACTCAGATCAATGGAACAGAATAGAGAACCCAGAAATGGACTCACAAATAGTCTTAGATGAAGCAGGAAAGAATATCCAATGGGATAAAGAGAGTCTCTTCAGCAAGTGGTGCTGGGAAAACTGGACAGCAACATGCAGAAGAATGAACCTGGACCACTTTCTTACGCCGTACACAAAAATAAACTCAAAATGGATGAAAGACCTAAAGGTAAGACAGGAAGCCATCAAAATTCTTGAGGAGAAAGCAGGCAAAAATCTCTTTGATCTTGGCCACAGCAACTTCTTACTCTACACATCTCCAGAGGCAAGGGAAACAAAAGCAAAAATGAACTATTGGGACCTCATCAAGATAAAAAAACTTCTGCACGGTGAAGGAAACAATCAGCAAAACTAAAAGACAACTGACGGAATGGGAGAAGATATTTGCAAACGACATATCAGATAAAGGGTTAGTATCCAAAATCTATAAAGAACTTATCAAACTCAACACCCAAAAAACAAATAATCCAGTGATGAAATGGGCAAAAGACATGAATAGATACTTCTCCAAAGAAGACATCCAGATGGTCAACCAACACATGAAAAATGCTCAACATCACTCATCATCAGGGAAATACAAATCAAAACCACAATGAGATACCACCTTACACCTGTCAGAATGGCTAACGTTAACAACTCAGGCAACAACAGATGTTGGCAAGGATGCAGAGAGAGAGGATCTCTTTTGCATTGTTGGTGGGAATGCAAGCTGGTGTAGCCACTTTGGAAAATAGTATGGATGTTCCTCAAAAAATTAAAAATAGAACTACCCTATGACCCAGCAATTTTACTACTAGGTATTTATCCAAGGGATACAGGTATGCTGTTTTGAAGGGACACATGCACCCCAACAATAGCCAAAGTATGGAAAGAGCCCAAATGTCCACTGATGGATGAATGGATAAAGAAGATGTGATACACACACACACACACACACACACACACACACACACACACACAATGGAGTATTACTCAGCAATCAAAAAGAACGAAATTTTGCCATTTGCAACTACGTGGATAGAACTAGAGGGTATTATGCTAAGCGAAATTAGTTAGTCAGAGAAAGACAAATATCATATGACTTCACGCATATGAGGACTTTAAGACACAGAAAAGATGAACATAAGGGAAGGGAAGCAAAAATAATATAAAAACAGGGAAGGGGACAAAACATTACAGACTCTTAAATATGGAGAGCAAACATAAGGTTACTGGAGGGGTTGTGGAGGGGGAATGAGCTAAATGGGTAAGGAGCATTAAGGAATCTACTCCTGAAATCATTGTTGCACTATATGCTAACTAACTTGGATGTAAATTAAAAAAATAAATTAAAAAAATAAAGTAAAACTCAGTCTTCTTACCAAAGCCTCTGTTCTTCTGCAAACTCTCTTTACCACCCTCCTTTCTTATATAGGCTTCAGCCACATTGGCTTTTCTGTTGCTCTCCCATTTCTACCCCAGGACTTTTACACCTGTTCTTTCTTTTGTCCACAATTTTCACTGTGGCCAAAACTCTTCCTGACTCATGTGTAAGCTCATATTTAACTCTTCAGAGAGGTTTTCCTAGTCTATTTTATCTAGAGTAGGCAGCCCTTCTCCAAATCACTCTCTAGAACATCACATCATTTTGTGTTTTAAAAATTCATAGCAAGCATTTTTACCCCAAATTATGTTCTTCATTTATTTATTTACTTGCATATCACCTAACTCTCCCTACTAAAAAGTTAACTCTGTAAGGTTGGGCCTGTCTGTTTTGCTCATTTTTTGTATCTCCACTTACCACACTCTTGGGATATAGTAAGTGGTCAATAAATATCTATGCAATAAATGAATGAATGACCAGCTAGACTGAAGGGACTAGGAGCAGGGACAGTTCCAAGAGACAGGGAGGTAGGCAGAACAGGTACCTCTAACTGTGTCTCTTGAAATTTTGTTTCCCTTCCTCATTGTAGGCCAGTGTATTACATGATGCCAGCAATTATAAAGGGTCAGTGAGCCAAGATGGAAGAGTAAAGGTGAAGATGGAGGTGGGGGAAGCTCAGTGGCATGGCTCTGCAAAGATTTTGCTCTGGCCCTCTGCCCTGCTAAACAGGAGTTTTCCACTGTGATGTTCTGTAACTTTCCTTGCAAGTTTCTTTCACAGATTTTTTTGGGGTAATTTTCCACGTGGTCAGTCAGCTCCATCAAGTGCAATGGCGAGGAGTGGCGTTGAGAATGACTGGAAGGCTCTGAGTCTGTCAGAGGTAGCAGAAGATGTGTTGTTTGCACCTGGTACGGATTCCTAGCTCTCTTTTCTGTAGAAGAGTCCCGGAGTGTTGCATGCAGGATGCTCCTCTGTAGCTCTTTTTAAACAGAATGGTTAAAAGAAGCCCATTCTGCTTCCAATTTATTTGTTTTTATTTTTAAAGTTTATTTATTTTGAGAGAGAGAGAGAGAGAGAGAGAGCGCGCACACACCCACACACGTGCACTTGCACAAGTGGGGGAGGGGCAGAGAGAAGGAGAGACAGAATCCCAAGCAGGATCCCTGCCATCAGCACAGAGCCTGTTATGGAGCTGGAACTCAGGACCTGTGAGATCATGACCTGAGCAGAGAACACGAGTTGGGTGCTTAACCAACTGAGCCACCAGGTGTCCCTGCCTCCAATTTAAAACTGAGATCTGTGGTCTGCAGCTCAAGGCAGATGCTAAAACACAGACTCTTTCCAGGAGTTTGAGCTGTAGTCTAGGAAGTGACTATATATCACAATTTCCTCTTCTTTGTGTTTCTAGTGGTTATTGAAGTTTTTGGTTTGAAGAAAAACAAGAATAAAAATAGAAACACACTTATTTAAAAAAGAGAGAGGGAGAGAGCGAGGGAGAGAGGGAGAGATAAAATTTTACTTGTTTGAAGGAGGCAAAGAGAGAAGCCGGGCACCTGAGCGCATTGACTTTATGAGTTATTGAAGCTCTAGAAGGGACCCAGCGCTCCTACAGAATTTTTACAGAACCAGGGAAGGCTGGAGTGGGCCACGTTTTTGAAACCTTGACATCCTCCCCCACTGCTCTCAACCCAGGCCAGGCTGTCCGTGAAGGTGAACTGAAGGAGCCTTGGCTACCTCGGAGGGCACTGCCCATCATGGCTTCCCAATCTCCGCCCCGTGTGAGGACTTCCACCTCCCCTCTCACCGTGCCCGCAGGCCTGTGCTGTGAAGGTCATTCCTTCAGCAATGCAGCAAAAAGCAGCAAGAGGCAGCATGACAAAAGTCTCAGTCATATTGCAGAGACCGGGCATCTCCCAGCAACACGTTCTTATTGACTTAACAGCACAGCTGCCTGGCAAGTTCTTGTGTCATGTTCTCAGTTATCTGAGTACTTGTTGTTTCTTGGGCCCCTTCATGTCTGACCCAGTTCAGACCTTGCTTCTTAATTAATCCATGTGCTTATGTAATATGTGGCACACCCGCATAGTACTAGGCCTGTTGACGCCTTGTTCTCTAATGTTCTGGCGTGTTCTGTAGTTTCAAAGGAGGTGAGGGGTAGAGTGGTTACCTCATCTTCTCAATTTGGGCACTAGGATCTAAGCAGTGACTGTTGGAACCTACTTCTCCAAGGTGTCTTTCCATAAAGACAGGTGTCTCCTATTACCATAAGAGACATCTTGCTCTCAGAACTCTATAAAGGCAATGAGAACTCAAAGTCTAGTCTAGAATGGCTGAGCTCACAGTGGGGGATGAAAACTATACAAGCAGACTGAATCAAATGCACTTATACAAGTAACCACAAATGAAGATAAAATGTTGTTCGTTTCTTGATGCAATTCACTTTTTGCTAGGGGACTGTGACAACTCCAGCCAGGTGTGGCAGAGGACATCATCTGTGTCCTGCTTTGGTTGGCATCCTCTTCATTGTTGTCTTATCTTAGTCTGGCTTTCTTTCTTTCTTCTTTCTTTCTTTCTTTCTTTCTTTCTTTCTTTCTTTCTTTCTTTTTATTTATTTTTGAGAGAGAGAGAGAGAGAGCAGGAGAGGGGCAGAGAGAGAGGGAGAGAGCCAAGCAGGCACCATGCTGACAGTGCAGAGCCTGACTTGGGGGCTCAAACTCATGAACCATGAGATCATGACCTGAGCTGGGATCAAAAGTCAGACGCTTAAAAGACTTAGCCACCCAGGTGCCCCTAGCCTGGTTTTATTTCTTAATCCTCTTCTGTACCTCAAGCTGTCTGAATACTACATTTCTACATTGAACCGATTTACTTCCTTAAAGTGGGGTCTTAATATCAACAGTGGAGAATTCCCAGTCTCTCCAACAACAGTTGTTCAAAGTTTACAGTAAAGGAGTAAATCTTCAGTGACTACGTTGAGAGGGTTTAATTTCATCCAGTATGTCTGACTCTGCACAAAATCTTACAGATACCAGGGACTGCCTTTGGGCCATGGGGTCAGCACATTATAACAGGCCCCTAAAACATGCCTTCTAGTTCATGGCTTTTTGTGTGATCCTCTTCTGACAGCTCCACACAGTGTGTTCTTTTTTTTTTTTTTTTAATGTTTATTTATTTTAAGAGAGAGAGAGAGAGACAGATTGTAAATTGTGGAGGGGCAGAGAAAGAAGGAGACACAGAATCCAAAGCAGGCTCCAGACTCCAAGCTGTCAGCACAGAGCCCTACACGGAGCTTGACTTGAGCTGAAGTCAGGTGGTTAACCAACTGAGCCACCCAGGCGCCCCACCACATAGTGTTCCTGATCCCTCCTGTTCCTGACCTGTCATTTCTTTGTCTTTGACCTCACTTTACCTTTTTGCACTTGACATTTGATCTATGCTTTTGGGTCCACCCTGCCTATGGCCACCTGGGTAAAAACTCTCTTTCAGCCTTGTCCCAAAACTACTCCCTGGCCCACATGTCTCTTCATGAGTTCTGCCAGCCTTGTCCAGTTGAAGAGCAGGACTAGACTCAACTGAGTGTATGTCAGCTTTCCTCTGTGCCCAAGATTGCTTCTCCTTGGCAGTGCCTCATGCTGGTCCATGCCATGAACACAGGGCCCAGTGACAGAGCCCAGTGACTTGCAAAAGGCTCCTTACTGTCAAAAGCCATTGATTCCCCATCCTTCAGTCTCTTACCATTAAGCCTCTCCTATTTGTAGCCACTTGGGGTTTTGGTGTTTGACCATTTCATGATCATATATGTGGGCTACACATTTGCATTACCCTCCTGAGAACACCCTTTTATAATTAATAGTTCTTACATTTGTTCAGTGACTTATGGTCAACAGAGTACCTAGTATATTCACATATATTATCTCATACTTCTTTCTATTTTCTTTTGCAAACAAGGCTTAGGGTCGTCTTACCCATTTGGCTCATTAGGGCCAAATGTTTTGGTTTCTTTTAAAAAGAACAAAAAAAGCATGCCTGGCTGGCTCAGTTGGTGGAGCATGGGACTCTTGCTCTCAGGGTTGTGAGTTTGAGCCCCACATTGGTGTAGAGATTACTTAAAAATAAAATCTTAAAAAAAAAAAGAACAAAAAAATAAAAATAATATATAAAAATGAAGCCAGTCTGGATTGTGTTATACCAGTGCATTCATAAAATGCAATTTCAAATATCATTTTATGGAAGAAGTTGCTCATGAAGACAAAAGTGTCTGGAACTCATGAAAGGTCATAATGTGGCCCTAGTGGGACTGGTATTCTACACTTGGAACCATGTCGATTTGTAAATATTTGCTATGTAAATTTGAAAATATTTCTTAACATATTAGTTTTTCCCCCCAGAAAAATGAAAAGAAAAATTTCTGTACCCATTATTTCCCAGGGCTTTTATTAAGACAAAGGAAATAATTGTGTTTTTATTATTTATTTATTTAAAGTTTATTTATTTATTTTGAGAGAGATAGAGTGCAAGCAGGGGAGGGGCAGAGAGAGAAGGAGATTGGGATTTGAAGTGGGCTCTGTGCCGATAGCAAAGAGCCCGATGTAGAGCTCAAACTCATGAACCATGAAATCATGACCTGAGCCGAAGTCAGACGCTCAACTGACTGAGCCACCCAGGCACCCCATATTTTTAATTTTTTAAGACAAAGGAAATAATTCTGAAAGTATCTAACATTTTTAGAAGAAAGGTTTATATAATGATAGGACTGTCTCAGCTGCAAATAACAGGTATCCATCTCTAATCAGCATAGGCAAAAAGAGAATGTATTGGCTTTCATAAAGGAAAACTCCAGGTTTTAGCTTCAGGCATAGCCGGATCAAGGAACCCCCAAATTTGCCAGGAATCCATTTCTCTATTTTCCTCTATCTTTTGGGATGGCTTCCTTCTATGTTGGAGTTCTTTTCTAGCACACTGTTCCCATATGTTGAAACAATCTCAGAGACTTCAGGATTTAATTATCCTTAAGTTTGTGATCTTAAAAGAAGAGAGACAACTCCTAGTAATTCAACTAATTTCACAGAAAAACTCTAATTGGTCGTTGTTTAGGTGTCTCAGTTTCCCTGTGTGTAGGAGCTGGAGTGTTCTCTTTGGCCCACTTAATCATTTGCCTCCCCAGGACTTGATTGATTGACCATCTCACAAGACTCCTTTGGGAGAGGGAGAGAACAGTTTACAAATGAGGAAACTCAAACAGACCAAATAACATGTCCACTGCTGGACTGTGTCAGTCTGTGGCATTGTTTTTTTTTTTTGTATTTATTTTTTAAAATTCAAGTTAGTTAACATACAGTGTAGTATTGGTTTTAGGAGTGCAACCCTGTGGCTCATCACTTACATATAGCACCCAGTGCTCATCCCAACAAGTGCCCTCCTTAATGCCCATCACCCATGTAGCCCATCCCCCCATCCACCTACCCCCTAGCAACCCTCAGTTTGTTCTCTGTATTTAAGAGTCTCTTAGAGTTTGCTTTCCTTTCTGTTTTTATTTTATTTTTCCTTCTCTTCCCCTATGTTCATCTGTTGTGTTTCTTAAATTCCACAGATGAGTGAAATAATTTGATACTTGTCTATCTCTGCCTGCCTTATTTTGCTTAGCATAATACACTCTAGCTGCATTCACGTTGTTGCAAATGGCAAGATTTCATTCTTTTTGATTGCCGAGTAGTATTCTGGTGTGTGTGTGTGTGTGTGTGTGTGTGTACACACACACCACATCTTCTTTATCCATTCATCAGTCAGTGGACATCTTGTGGCATTGTTAATATTATCTCTCTTGTAGGACATTAGAACTAATTGAGATTTGCCTAGATTAACTCTCCAGAACTGAGTCCTATGGGAGCTCATCAGAGTTTAGTAGAGACCACATGGATTCATTAATTTTCACAAAATATGTGAGGTAATTATTAGCTCCACCTTTTTTCCGCTTAAAAAAAAATTAGTAAACTTCATTTTTTAGAGAAGTTTTAGGTTCACAGCAAAATGAGTGGAAACCATAGAGAATTCTTATACCTCCTACCCCCACCCCCATTTCTTCCCCTATCAACCCTCCCCACCCCCACCACCAGCAGAGTGGTTCATTTGTTACAATTGATGAACCTACACTGACACATCCTCATCACCCAAAGTCCATAGTTTAGGGTTCACTCTTGGTGTTGTTCTTTCTATGGGTTTTGACAAATGTATAAATGACATGTATTCAGCATTATAGTATCATGCAGAGTAGCTTCACTGCCCTAAAATTCCTCTATGTTCTGACTGTCCATACCTCCCTCTTCCCACCCCTTGGCAACCACTAATCTTTTTGTCCCCACATTTTTGTCTTTTCCAGAATGTCAGGTAGTTGGAATCATATAGTATATATATAGCTTTTTTAGACTGGCATCTTCATTTAATAATATGCATTTGAAAAAATATGCATTTTTTTCCTTCATGGCTTTTTACGGCTCAATAGCTCATTTCTTTTTAGAGTTGAATAATATTCCATTCTCTGGGTTTGCCACAGTTTATTTCTATGTTCACCTTCTGAAGGAGACCTTCGTTGCTTTCTAGTTTTGGCAATTATGAACAAAGCTGCTATAAATGTTCAGGTTTTTGTGTAGGTTTTTGTGTAAACATATGTTTTCAACTCATGTGGGAAAATACCCACAACTACTGGATTGTATAATACAAGCATGTTTAATTTTGTAAAAAACTGCAAACTGTCTTCCAAAGTGGCGGTACCATTTTGCATTCTCACCAGCAATGAATGAGAGTTCCAGTTGCTCCACATCGTTGTCAGCATTTACTGTTGTCAGTGTTTGGGTTTTGGCCATTCTAATAGATGTGTAGTGGTATCTCATTGTTTTAATTTATAATTCCCTAATGAAATGTGATGTTGAACATTTTTTATATGCTTTTTGCCATCTGTATTTGGTGAGGTATTTGTTATTGTCTTTTACTATTTATTTATTTATTCATTTAGGTGCAAAAAGGTGATTTTATTAAACAATGGGACAGGACCCATAGGCAGAAAGAGCTGCACTGGGGTTGTGAAGAGTGGTTATATACAGTAGAGTTGGGGGAGATAAAGTCAAATTTCTTAAAGGGATTTCCATATGCTAAAGAAGACTCACTGATTACTGGAGACCTAGCTATTGTGAAGCTAAGGATGTTTTCCTCTTTAGCAAAACTATCATTAAGACAGTAGGGAGTTTCTGGAGATTAGGCTACTGATGAAATATTTGTAAACTGATGAAGACTCTATCAGTTTAACCTTTGGTTTTCTTTCCCTTTCCTTTGTCTGTGAACAGCTAGGAGTGCCTGAGGAATACCACACATATCCCACCTGGGGGGGGGGAGGGGCAGTGTGCTAGCTTGTGCTTGACCATCAGCTTGTCATAAGGTCCCTCATCATATCCTCCCTGAACAATGTTGACCCTTAAATCTTTAAGGTTGTTGAAGGTGTTAGATCTCATCTCTGTAGCTTCTTCCCGCTGAGTAGGGGTGTGATGTACCTACCTAATGGTCAACATTGGTCAGTCAGGGAACATACAAGGGAATTACAAAAGGCAGAAGCAGCTGAATCCAATATGGATGGTAAGGTGGTACCTCTGTGGGTAAGGATCATCTGCCATGGTGATGGAGTCTCAGCACCAAGCAGAGAGACATTGAAAAAGGCAACATATTAGGATTAGCATGGCTAGAACTATGAGAAGTCCAACAGAGAGACCCTTAATAGGTGATTGAAATCCTCCAGTCTAGATGTTTAACCAATCATTAAAGGAAAGAGAGGGATTGTTTAAAAGCGCCAATTTGAATATTCATGTCAGCTAGAAATCCAAAAATATTTTTGTGGTAATCTGAAATGCACACACAGCACTGTTTTTGAGAGCACAAGTTCCACCTTGTGCAACAGTTAAAACATTTAATGCCATTCTATTTTGTAGAACTGCTTTATGCATTTGAGTTATTTTAGTATTTAATAATATAATCTTATTTTGAGAGTTATTGAGGCCATAACTGTGTAACAGGTGGTGTTTAGCCATCATATAGACTCTGTTCTGCTTAGTAAGCAATTAGGTAATTAATAAGAGGTACTTTTATAGACACAAGAAAAATACAGGTTAATGGTTAGAGCAAATTACAAACCCAGTGTCTGCCAGTGCTGCCAGTGAGAAGATTTTTAGATATCAGGCTTGAAGCATCCTCAGATGGGAATGGGAACAGACAGCAGGAATAGATGGGTTTTCTGCTTTGTAATTAAAATGTCTGTGGTGATCCTCTTGAGTGGCCCACTGTAAGGAGGAATTGTTAGTATAAATTGGGGAAAGGAGAATGAAAAATGTACAACCATCATAAGAAGTTTGAGGTCTTCTACAGGTTCACAGGAATGAGAAGGCCCTTTGGTTTCCTGTGAAGGGAGTATAGATTTTATTTTATATATAGGAGCCCATGAAGAGTGCCCCTCTAAATTTACTGCAGTGGGAGTACATAATATGACCCCATATGGACCGTTCCATTTTGAAGTTAAGTCTCCTGTTGTATTGGACTTTTAATCCTTTAATTGGGTTAATTTTCTTATTGTTGAATTTTAAGAGTTCTTTGTATAATTTGGATAACAGTTCTTCTCAGATGTGTCTTTGTGAATATTTTCTCCCAGTTTGTGGCTTGTCTTCTCATTCTCTTATTAGTTCCACTGTTATAAACAATAAATGCTACAAATTATTGGGAGCTTACCATACATCAAACATTGTGCTAACTACCCTGTATATATTATCTCATAAAATTCTATGAGGTACTGTATTCATTGACATTCTTTGGAATGTAAGCAGCAGAAACCAACTCTGGCTAGTTAAAGAAGAAGAAATGTATTGAAAGGATAATAGGGTATCTCATGGAACAGGAGGAAGGGTTGAATAATCAAAACTTGGAAATATAGGAACCCACTCTTGCCTGCTTTTGTAGACTGTTTACAAGGTGGATTTGGAGATAAACCTGGTGCAGTCCTACTGGCTTCTCTTTGTTCCAAATATCACATTTCTATGAGGGAGAATCTGATTGGCCTACCTTGGGTCAGGTATCTATCCTTGAACCAATCAGGTTGAAGGGACATGTAGTACAGGGATGGCCACCTTTGTATAAGGATGGTTCTCAGAGAAAAGGAGTCACTGTGAACCAGTTAGCCACCCAAAGGTGTATCTACTGTAAGCATGTAGTTGTATTAGTCAAGGTCCTGGCACTCAAAAGTGGGTAATTGAAGAGCACTTAATGAGGGGATTAAGTGGGAAGAGTTTAGGGAAAGAAACAAGGGATGTTAGAGTATGTTGGAGCTAGTAATAGTGGAGAACCGTTACTATGCCAGGCCTGAAAAGGAAAGAGGAGGTAGTGGTTTTAGGAACCTGTGGAAAAAAGCTATAATGAAAAGTAGCTGTGGTCTTTGGGAGAGGGTCACAACCAACCTGCAGCAACCCAGCAGAGTGGGATCTAGGGAAATAAATACCAAGATTTCACTCTCGTCCCATGTGCTAAATTCTTGGACACAACCAGATGCCAGAGAGCAATGGAGTCCCTTGATTCCATTCTTATAGGCCAGTATCCTGGGACATAAATCAGGGTGTGCACGGAGAGAGGAAAAGTGGATATGGAAGGGCAAATAGAGGACAACAAACACAGTAATATAAATCCCAGCTAATGGATAAAAACTGGTAGGTTTGGAGGAGTTAATGACTAGCTTAGATTCACACAGTTAATTCAGGGTCAGAGTTGGGGTTTGAACACAGTTTGACTCCAGAATCTGTGCTTTTAGCCACTGTGCCCTATCACCTCTCAGATAAAGACCCTGAATTCAAAAACTGGATTGACCACACTCAGCTCAGATGAGTACTTTATTTCTCTGGGCTCCTTGCAAATTCATCTCTTAACTGTAGCAGGAACAAGAGCCTGCTCAGCCCCCTCAGAGTGAAAGCTGATAGATTCACACTTGCTGGGCTCCTCTTGATCCTTCATCCTGAGCTTGGCAGAGCCATATTGTTTGGAATATCAGAAGCAGTCAAAGTCAAGTCCAAGCTTCTTGCCACTGTGCCGGCGACTTTGTTCTTTGTGTAGGGTTGTGATGAGATTTAAACTGCACTCCAATTAAGCCTCTCCTCTTTAAGTTCTCAGGGAGCATTCTTAAGGTTGGACCACTGCACTTGTAAGAGCTAATGCCATTATCAGACGCCTGTTCATCTCATATAAATAAGCCCATTAGCGCCTCATCTGTCTGGCCACTTACTTTCCTGCCACTGCTTGGAGCCCCCAGACAAACACATTTCCAATCAGGCACGCAGAGGAAAATATTTACAGCAATAACATTCACTGTATGGTTTTATTTCCTGTCTCACTATTTTCCAGCTTTTTAACTAATAATAGGTAACATCTATTACATACTTACTATGTGCAAGGTATTTTCTCTGTTTTACAGAGATTGGCTCATTTCACCTTGACAACGCATCTAAAAGGTAGGTACGATTTAATCCCCACTTTACAGACAAGCAAACTAAAGCCTAAAGAGGTTAATTTGGTGTCTTAGTTGACATAATTATTAAATAGTAGACTTAAGATTTGAACACAGACAGCCTGACTCTGGAGCCCATACCACTTAACCATGATACCTCTTCCAGTTCTGGATGGCTTGTATTTATAAACTAGTGGACTCTGACCACCCTTCTCCTCTTTCAAAGGTGAAATTCTGATATATTTAGGGAATAGGGGTATGGTGGAGACTACTAGTGATCATCAAATATTAATGTGTTTCTGAAGATTTTCATCTCTGTTGCAGTTGAGTCACATGCAGTTAAATGTGAGTATATCTGGCCCATTAGGTGTGAGCCAAAGTGATATGTGCTATTTTCGAGCCTGGCAATAACCCCCGTGCGCTATCAGCCACTCTCTGTCTCTCCTGTCTATGATTTCAGAAAGTGAAGAACTCAGAGATGGCAAAATAGCTACACGTAAGTGGTATGCTGCTGCTTAGAGACAGCCATGTGGATAGTTACCTGACCTGCATTGGATGGTAACATGAGTGAGAAATAAACCTTGTTAGGTTAGACCAGTTAGATTTTTGAGTTTATTTATTATCATACTATATCATTTTCATACTCTTGACTGATATAAATATTATACCAGGGATTCCTGTCTTACAATGGTTCGACTTACAATTTTTTGACTTTATGATGGTGCAAAAGTGATACCATGCTTTGAATTTTGATCTTTTCCCAGTGTAGCAATACATTGTATAGTACTCTCTTGTGATGCTGGGCAGTGGCAATGAACTGTAGCTCCCAGTCAGCCATGAAATCAGGAGGGTAAACAACTGATACACTTATAACCATTCTGCACCTATACAACCATTCTGTTTTTCACTTTCAGTATAGTGCTGAATAAACTATATGAGATATGCAATACTTAATTATAAAATAGGCTTTGCATTAGATGATTTTGTCCAACTGTATGCTAATGTAAGTGTTCTGAGCACACTGAAGGTAGGATAGGCTAAGCTATGATGTTCAGTAGGTTAGGTGTAGTGCAAGCATTTTTGACTGTTGATGTTTTCAACCTATAATGGGTTTATTGGTACATAGTCCCATTATAAGTTGAGGAAGATCTGTACAAATATGCAAATTGCTATCTTGAAGTAGGGCACTGCTCTAACAGCTTAATGGTCTGGTGGCATGCTGAGAGGAAAACTAATGTTGGAGACTGGAAATGTCTCAATGCATGTTCTGTGGTGCTGAGACTTTATCAATTGATCTAACTTTGCGGGCAGAACTGATGTTTACTTATATGACATCTGTAGGAGGAGAAGTGGAATAACAGAACATTAGTAGTGCACATTGGCTACTATTGGTTGCAACTGACAAGGTGTCACAAGAAAAAGATGAGCTCAGAATAAAATTGGCCAGAGACTGACAGAATGGGTAAAAAGCAAGCAAGCAAGCAAACAAATAAATGCCCATGATACACTATATACCATCTATGAGACATGTATATTAGATTTAAAGACAGAAATAGGTTGAAAGCAAAAGGATGGAAAAATATATACCATGCATATAGTAGCTAAGAAAAAAAAATTGGAATGACTATACTAATACCAGAAAAAAACAAAAACCTGTAAGACAAAAATTTTTGCTAGAGACAAAGAAGAATAGCTTAAGTCTTTTTTTAATTACAAAAGAATCAATCCATCAAGAAGATGTAAAAATTTTAAACATATGTGCATCTAAAAACAGAGCCTCAAAATATACAAAACAAAAACTAACAGAATTGAGAGATAAAGAGACAGTTCTACAATAAGAGTTGAAGACTTCAATACCCCACTTTCAATAATGGATAGAATAACTAGGTGGACTTACAAGATCAAGAAGAATATAGAGACTTAAACAACAATATAAACAAACTAGACCTGATAGATACCAATAAAACCTTCCACTCAACAACAGAATATATTTTCTTTTCAAGTGTTCATGGAACATTCTCTATAATGGACCATATGTCAAACCCAAAACAAGTTTCAATAAATTTAAAAGGTTTAAAATAATGTAGTTCTGTGACCACAGTAGAATGAGATTAGAAATAAGTAACAGAAGGAAATTCACAAACATGTGGAAATGAAACATATTTCTTCTGAATGGGCCAAAGAAGAATTCACAAGGGAAATTAGAAAATACTTTGAGGTGAATCAAAATGAAAACATAATATACTAAAGCTTATGGGATATAATAAAGCAGTGCAAGGGAAATTTACAGCTGTAAACACCTGTATTGAAAGAGAAAAAAAGATGTCAAATCAATAACCTAAACTTTCATCTTTAGGAACTAGAAAAAGAAGAGCAAGCTAAACCCAAAGCAAGCAGAAGGAAGGAAATAATAAAGATTGGGTCAGAAATAAATAAAATACAAATAGAAAAACAATAGAGAAAATCAACAGAACTAGAAGGTTTTTTTCTTATTTTTATTTTTATTTTTTCATTTAAATTCAAGTTAGTTAACATGCAGTGTAGCCTTGTTTCGGGAGTAGAACCCAGTGATTCATCACTTGGCATATCACACCCAGTGCTCATACCAAAAAGCGCCCTCCTATCAGCACTGGGTGTTTGTTATATGTAAGTGATGAATCATGGGAATCTACCCCCAAAACCAAGCGCACACTGTATACACTGTACATTAGCCAACTTGACAATAAATTATATTTTTTTAAAAAAAGGTGCCCTCCTTAATGCCCACCATCCACTTAATCCATCCCCTACCCACTTCCCCTTCAGCAGCCCTCAGCTTGTTCTCTGTATTTGTTGTTGTTGTTGTTGCTGTTGTTGTTTTTAAAGATCAATTACATTGACAAACCTTTACCTGGAATGACCAAGAAAAAAAAAAAGAGAAGACTCAAATTACTAAAGTCAGGAATAAAAGAGAAGACATAACTACTGATCTTACCAAAATAAAAAGGAATATAAGGGAATGCTATGAACACTGATATGCCAAAAAATTAAATAGCCTAGATGAAATGAACAGATTTCTAGAAAGACATAAAACATGGAAACTGACTCAAGAAGAAATAGAAAACTATAACAGACCTCAAACAAATAGATTGGATTAGTAATCAAAAACTTTCCTCAAAGAAAAACAGAACAGGTGGCTTCAATGTTAAATTCTACCAAATGTTTAAAGAAGAGTTAACCTCAATACTTCACAAATACTTCCAAAAAATATGATAGGAGGCTAGGGGGAGTTAAGATGGCAGAGAAATAGGGGGCCTGGGATTTCTCGTGTCCCTCAAACACAGCTATATTGAGGTCAGATCACTTGGAACACTCAGGAAATCAATGTGCGGAGTGGCACAAGGATCTCCACGGGTGGAGGGAGACAGCTTGGTAGGATCAAGGTGTGTGTATGCCAGTTGGGGGAGATAAAAAGGTGTAGGCATAGAGGGAAGGAACCCCTTCTGTGGAGAGACAAAAGGGAGAGAAAAAGGGGCTGTGAGATTGCGGTATTGAGTTAGCATAAGAGGAAAACCTCTCCTGACAATGGACTGGGGAATGAGAAATATGGAGAGTGCCAGTTTCTATCTTGCAAACAACCTTAGGTGCTGAAACTCCAGGTTTTCAAAAGTGCGCGACTTTCTCTGACCAGAGCTGCTTCTGGGTACGCAGCACCTGGTGGGTAGGGGAGCCAGCCTTAGGGTGGATGTAGCAATCTCAGGGATGCACTGGGAGAGAACAGTCTCCTCCCTTGAGTACTGTAGGAAGAAGGTGTATTGCCCCACCCCAAGGACAAAAGACCCTGCAGGTGCCAGCTCAAGGCCTTTTATCACCTGGGCGGAGTGTCCCTTTTCCAGAACCAGGTCCCCAGGGTGTGGGATCCTTTAAGATATTGGGTTTTGAATCTCAGCCCAGTGCCTAGGAGGCGCCAGAGACTGTGGAGCAGTCCAAGCCAGCCTGCCCGTGCTACTCTGTGAGGGCTGCCTAACAGTGGTTTGAGACACTGGTTGGGGGAGGAGAGATTGAGGTGTTGCGATTTTCCCCCTCCAACATGAACAAGGTGGGGTTTCAGGGAACAGAACCGTGGTCCCTAGTGGAGGCGGGACCCGCTTACAACAAACCCTGCCCTGTGCCCCTGGCAACTGCTTATCTACAGGAGTGAGATTGACAGTGAACGAACCAGATGGCCTCTCCTCCAAACCAGCACAGCCACGGGTCTCAGGCACTGTTGTTTTTGTCTGTTAGTCTGTTTGTCTATCTGTCTGCCAGTTTTTCCTATTTGTTCTTCTCTTCTCTGTGTCTCACCACTCTCTCCTTTTTTTTTTCTTTTAGAATAACAAATATAAAAGGATTGAGATCATACCATGCATATTTTCAGAATCACAACACTATGAAACTTGAAATCAAATACAAGAAAAAATTTGGAAAGCTCCCAAATACATGGAGGCTAAAGAACATCCTACTAAAGAATGAATGGGTTAACCAGGAAATTAAAGAAGATATTTAAAAATATATGGAAGCAAATGAAAATGAAACCATGATAGTCCAAACCCTTTGGGATGCAGCAAAGGCAGTACTAACAGGAAAATACATTGCAATTCAGGCCTATCTTAAGAAGCAAGAAAGGTCCCAAATATACAACCTAACCTCACACTTAAAGGAAATAGAAAGGCAGCAGTGAAGAAAACCCAAAGCCAACAGAAGAATAGAAATAATAAAGATTAGAGCAGAAATAAACAATATAGAATCCAAAAAAAGAAAAAAACCCACAACAACAACAGTAGAACAAATCAGTGAATCTAAGAGCTGGCTTACAAAATTGATAACCCTCTAGCCAGACTTCTCAAAGAGAAAAGAGAGAGGACCCAAATAGATAAAATCACAAATGAAAGAGGAGAGATCACAACCAACACCACAGAAATACAAATAATTATTAGAGAATACTATGAAAATATCATATGCCAACAAACTGGACAATCTGGAAGAAATGGACAAATTCCTAGACACTCACACACTACCAAAACTCAAACGGGAAAAAATAGAAAATTTGAACAGACCCATAACCAGCAAAGAAATGGAATGTCTACCAGACATTTAAAGCAGAGTTAATACCTATTCTTCTCAAACTGTTCCAAAAAGAGAAATGGAAGGAAAGATTCCAAATCAATTATATTAAGGCAGAATTACCTTGATTCCAAAACCAGACAAAGATCCCACGAAAAAGGAGAATTACAGGCTAATATTCCTGATGAACATGATGCAAAAATTCTCAACAAGATACTAGCAAATCGAATTCAACAGTCATTAAAAAATTATTCACCATGATCAAGTGGGATTCATTCCTGGGCTGCAGAGCTGGTCAATATTTGCAAATCAATCAATGTGGTATACCACATTAATAGAAGAAAGGAAAAGAACCATATGTTCCTGTCAATCGATGCAGAAAAAACATTTGACATAATACAACATCCTTTCTTAATAAAAACCCTCAAAGAAGTCGGGATAGAAGAAACATACCTTAGCATCATAAAAGCCATATATGAAAGGCCCACAGCTAATATCATTCTCAATGGGGAAAAACTGAGAACTTTTCCCTTAAGATCAGGAACACAAAAGAGATATTCACTCTCACCACTGTTGTTCGCCATAGTATTGGAAGTCCTAGCTTCAGCAAAATGAAATAAAATGAAATGGACAAAATGAAATAAAAGACATCCAAATTGGCAAAGAAGACAAACTCTTACTTTTCTCAGATGACATGATACTCTACATGGAAAACCTGAAAGACTCCACCAAAAACCTTCTAGAACTCATACATGAATTCAGCAAAATCACAGGATATAAAATCAATGTACAGAAATCGGTTGCATTTCTATACACCAATAATGAAGCAACAGAAAGAGATATCAAGTAATCTATTCATTTACAATTGCACCAAAACCCATAAAATACCTAAGAATAACCTACCCAAAGAGGTAAAAGATCTGTACACTGAAAACTATAGAAAGCTTGTGAAAGAAATCGAAGACACAAAGAAATGGAAAAACAACATTCCATTCTCATGGATTGGAAGAAGAAATATTGTTAAAATGTCAATACTACCCAAAACAGTCTACACATTCAATGAAATCCTTATCAAAATAACACCAGCATTCTTCACAGAACTAGAACAAACAATCCTAAAATTTGTATGGAACCACAAAAGACCCTGAATAGCCAAAGTAATGTTGAAAAAGAAAATCAAAGCTGGAGGCATCACAATTCTGGACTTTAACCTGTATTACAAAACTGTAATCATCAAGACAGTATGGTATTGGCACAAAAGCAGACACATAGATCAATGTAATAGAATAGAGAACCCAGAAATGGAACCACAAGTGTATGGCCAAATAAGCTTTGACAAAGCAGGAAGGAGTATTCAATGGAAAAAAGACAGTCTCTTTAGCAAATGGTGCTGGGAGAACTGGACAGCAACATGCAGCAGAAATAAACTGGACCACTTTCTTATACCATACACAAAAATGAATTCAAAATGGATGAAAGACCTAAGTGTGGGACAGGAAACCATCAAAATCCTAGAGGAGAAAACAGGCAGCAACCTCTTTGACCTCAGCTGCAGCAACTTCTTACTTGACGTGTCTCCACGTCAAGTGGAGGCAAGGGAAATAAAAACAAAAATGAACTACTGGGACCTCATAAAGATAAAAATCTTCTGTACAGCAAAGGAAACAATGAACAAAACTAAAAGGCAACTGATGGAATGGGAGAAGACATTTGCAAATGACATCGGATAAAGGGTTAGTATCCAAAAGCTATAGAGAACTTACCAAACTCAACACCCAAAAACCAAATAATCCAGTGAAGAAATGGGCAGAAGACATGAATAGACACTTTTCCAAAGAAGACATCCAGATGACAAACAAACACATGAAAAGATGCTCAACATCACTCATCATCAGGGAAATACAAATCAAAACGACAATGAGATACCACCTCACACCTGTCAGAATGGCTAATATTAACAACTCAGCAAACAACAGATGTTGGCGAGGATGTGGAGAAAGGGGAACCCTTTTGCACTGTTGGTAGGAATGCAAACTGGTGCAGCCACTCTGGAAAACAGTATGGTGGAGGTTCTTCAAAAAATTAAAAATAGAGCTACCCTACAACCCAGCAATTGCACTACTAGGAATTTATCCAAAGTATCCAAAAAATGCTGATTCAAAGGGGCACATGAACCCCAATGTTTATAGCAGTGCTATAAACAATAGCCAAATTATACAGAGAGCTCAAATATCCATCAACTGATGAATGGATTAAGAAGATGTGGTATATACATACAATGGAATACTACTTGGTGATGAAAAAGAATGAAATCTTGCCATTTGCAACAACGTGGATGAACTGGAGGGTATTATGCTAGCTGAAATGAGCCAATCAGAGAAAGACAGACACCATATGATTTCACTTGTATGTGGAGTTTGAGAAACCCAACAGATGAACATAGGGGAAGAGGAGGAAAAATAAGATAAAAACAGAGAGGGAGACAAACCATAAAAGACTCTTAAATACAGAGAACAAACTGAGGGTTTTTGGAAGGGGGTGCTTGGGGGGAGGGTAGGTTAAATGGATGATGGGCATTAAGGAGGGATGAGCACTGCGTATCATATGTAAGAGATGAATGACTGGGTTCTACTGAAGCCAAGAGTGCACTATATGTTAACTAACTTGAAAATAGATTAAAAGAATAAAATTTAAAAAAGAATATATTTGGTTGTTTTGTCAGTAGAAATTAAATGGTATAGACAAAAGCCTGGAATACTGAGGCCAGCAGACTTAGAAAAGCTGACTGCTTTTAGCTCCTAAACAGTAAGAGATGGAAATTTAAAACACTGCGTGACAAACACTCAAGATGTTTCAGTTGATTATAGTGAATCATGGAAAATATCTGATTAAATGTGTGTTCCTTTGTTCCAGTCAGCTTCAAGGAAACCACTATCACATTGAAAGAGAGAGCATGGGGGCAAGGAGGCAGAAGATTATGTCTTACAAAAGCAATTGTAAGACTGTATCTTACAAGAAAATTCGAAGACTGTCTTACAAAAGAACACTGAGTAGGAATACTGGCAAATGAAACAGTCTGGGTGCCAATAGATTAGAGTTTACCAATGTTTTGAGGAAACTATTGTCAAAGAAACCACAAGCTTGTGTAAAAAGCCTAAGTTCGTTAGTTAAGCCATAAAACAACCTCTGGCAGGAAGTTGCATTGACCCTAGGAAGAGCAGTCTCCCCAGCTCCCTCTTTATATGTAGCCAAGGAGAATAAGGGTCCAGAAAGAAGCCCTCCAGAGGATGATGCAGAGGATCACAAAGGATAATAATGGTGAGAGAGTCGCTGCTCCAGGCTAGGCAACCCTGATGTCGAAGCATTGGTATTTCAGCATTGTAATACCAGTGTATCTGTGGAATGGTGACTATGGGGGGTCTCTCAGTCTTGCCTTTCTGAAGGGGTGTGCTTATTTGTTTACTGAAGTTATCTTTTGCCTGATCCACTTTGCACATTTGTAGGTTGGCATGGGCATGAGATGGACAACTTGCTTTTTTAGTTCACAGGTCTTCAAGTCTAAGAGAAGTTTTATCTGTTCTTGATGGAGAGGACTATGCAATACAATGATAGATTGAACCACATTCACAGGCTGGACCCTTTCCCATAAGTTCCTACATCCTTCTGCCAACAGACTGCTGCCTGCCCCCCTCCCTACAACTGCTCCAGACATACCCAGATGCATCTGAATCTGGCAGTCCTGGTTCTCAGGACACCAGGCTGTCCCACCAGAACCATGGCTCTGTTACAGTTTGGTTAAGTGACAGGTTTGTCCAAGCAGTGACTCCACAGATTTTCTGAATATCCTCCTTTCTGTTCAGCTGTCAGTGCCGAAGTCATGCAGCCCGATTTGTTAAATGTTTTCTGTCCGGTGGTTGGGATTTCAGGGATTTCACCAATGCAATGGTAGATTGGACTTTGCATTGTCTTCCTTGAGGATCAGTTGAAGGCGTTTTCTTGTGGGAAGAGGGAACAAACAAGTGTTTAATGACCAGAAGAGTATACTTTGGCGGAGATTGTTACTGCTCACCATATGGGCTCACCAGGGACTCCTCTAAAAAATTTTTTTAATGTTTATTTATTTTTTTGAGAGAGAGGGGGGGTAGAGTGGGAGCAGGAGAAGGGCAGAGAGAGAGAGAGAGAGAGAGAGAGAGAGAGAGAATCTGAAGCAGGCTCCAGGCTCCGAGCTGTCAGCACAGAGCCCAACTTGGGGCTCAGACTCACAAACCATGAGATCATGACCTGAGCCGAAGTCGGATGCTTAGCTGACTGTCACCCAGGCGCCCCACCATGGACTCCTCTAAATTTCCCAGCTTGCAGTGTTGGTCAGTAATTTTCTCTTCTTAATGTCTTTCCAATATCAAGGTGTTAAGTTTTGCAAGCTTTATAAAAATGAGTTTGGTTGTTTCTCTTCCTCTATTCTCTGGATGCACTTATTTAGATCAGCATTATTTGTACTTTAAATTTTTGTGAAGCTATTTTGGGCTGTAGTTTTCTCTGTGGGAAGAGTTTTAATTTCAGATTCACTTTCTTTGATATTGGTATTGGTATTTTAAAATTTCTTCTTTTGGTAAATTGTATTCTAGGGAACCTGTATATTTCACTTTAATCTTCCAATTTATTGGCATAAATGTGGGCACATAGAGTGCCAATTTGTTTACGTAAGTTGTTTATTATATCCTCTCATTATCCTATTAATGTATATAAGATCCATAGTGATATCCCATTTTACAGCTAATTTTTTAAATGTTTTTAATGTTTATTTATTTTTGAGAGAGAGAGTGAGCAAAGGAGTGTGAGTGGGGGGGTACAGAGTAGGGGCAGAGGATCTGAAGCAGGCTCTGTGCTGACAGTAGAGAGCCTGATGCGGGGCTTGAACCCACGAAACAGTGAGATCATGACCTGATCCAAAGTTGGATGCTCAACCAACTGAGCCACACAGATGCCCCATGATATCCCATTTTAAATATTTGATTTTGGTATCTGTATTCTCTCTTTGCCTCTTTTCCCCCCCCCCCTAGATTTTTTTTTTGCTAGGGGGTTATTAATTATATTAATCTGTTAAAGATTAAGATTTTGACTGTTGATTTACTGTTGTGTGTTTTTAAAAAAAATGATTTCTGCTCCTATCTTTTTGCCTCTGTTCTCCTTTTTGCAGGGGTTTAATTTGCTGTTCTTTTTCTAGCTTTTGAGTTGGAATCTTAGATCATTGGTTTTCAACCTTTCTTATTTTTTTTTTTTTTAAATTTTTTTTTTCAACGTTTTTTATTTATTTTTGGGACAGAGAGAGACAGAGCATGAACGGGGGAGGGGCAGAGAGAGAGGGAGACACAGAATCGGAAACAGGCTCCAGGCTCCGAGCCATCAGCCCAGAGCCCGACGCGGGGCTCGAACTCACGGACCGCGAGATTGTGACCTGGCTGAAGTCGGACGCTTAACCGACTGCGCCACCCAGGCGCCCCAACCTTTCTTATTTTTTAATATAAAAATGTAAAGGTATATTTTTTCTTCTAGGTACTGCTTTAGTAGTGTTTCTGGCCACACCACCTCCCTTCTCCCACACATCAAGTAGTGAGAGACTCCTAATGGCGGAAATGTAGGATTGAACCTGCCTGAATCTCTGAGTCATTGTTTGGAGGAAAGCCATGCAGGAGAGCTACCTGGCCTGCACTGGCTTGTGATATAAGCAAGAAGCCTAGCTTTGATGTGTTTAGCTACTGGGTTTTCTATATGGTTTGTTTATTTGTTTGTTTTATATATGTTTGCTATAGCCTAGCCTATCTTGTCTGATACAGGAGGACTTGTCTTATATCAGTTCCTGTGTTGGTTTGCATGACAGTTTGCTATGATCTCTATTCTTTTATACTCCCAAATATCAATATTATGAGATTATTGTTATAAAACATTTTCACTGAAGATGTGGGGAGATTGTGAAGGGGTATTACAGCACAGAAGACAATCAGAAACAACATTAAATGTAATATGCCTTCCCCTCCCTCCCATAGGGAATTTTTCATTGTCTTTGCAGTCTGGCGTTGCCCTGTTGCCAAGATTTGGGGTTCTCTTCTCTGTTTAGACTCTTCTCTCCTGGTTCACATTCTCTCTTCTTCACATACCTTTTATTCCAGAGCACCCCAAACTCTCCAACTTCTACATACAGCTTTTCCTTACTTTGGATAAAACAAAATTCCTGGTCATAGTGTCTTTTCTACTGATCAGAGCACATCCAGAAGTCTGTGGCAGAGAGGTGGCTGTGTGCAGCCTGATGGATGGTCAGAGTAGGGACTCTGAGTGGAGAAGATTTTCCCCCCAGGACCTAGAGTTGTATTTTAAAAAAGTCTTCTTACTACTTTCTTTATATGTCCACATTTTTGCTTCTTTTATTTCATTTGTTTTATTTTTCACATAGTTGAAATCCTGCTCTGCACCCTCCTTTTATGACTTAATTTTCTATCATGAGTATTTACTATATTCATATATGATCTTGGTAAACATTATTGTACATTCACATTTTTTTTCTCTTTAAAAACTCAATGATCAGTCCTAAGGGGTATAAGAAGGACACGCAAATTCCTGAAATCCCAAGCACCAGACAGAAAACATTGAACAAATCGGGCTGCATGACTTCAGCACTGACAGCTGAACAGAAAGGAGGATATTCAGAAAATCTGCGGAGTCACTGCTTGGACAAACCTGTCACTTAACCAAACTGTAACAGAGCCATGGTTCTGGTGGGACAGCCTGGTGTCCTGAGAACCAGGACTGCCAGATTCAGATGCATCTGGGTATGTCTGGGGCAGTTGTAGGGAGGGGGGCAGGCAGCAGTCTGTTGGCAGAAGGATGTAGGAACCCATGGGAAAGGGTCCAGCCTATGAATGTGGCTCACATCATCCTGGCCCCACCTCAGAGGGATGGGCTATAATGGAAAGGGGGTAAAAGCATGGCAAGTTCACTGAAATTTCTGTGGGAGTATCAAGCCATCTTCCTTTGTGTTCTCTGCAACAGTGGCCCACAGAGGACAGGGAAGGGATGGTGGAAAGATCTTCCCTCCCTCCTCCCAATGGTGGATAACCCTGGAAACGGATTGGACACAGTTGCCTGAGTAACTGAACCGGGCAGCTGAACCAAACTATGTTTGTCTGGAAAAGGAGGGTCTAAAGAGTTGCCATAAGAACTGGCCATGACTTCAGTGTTAGCCTGATCAAGTACCAGTCACCAGCTAACCAAAATGCAAGAGAGGTCAGAGGGCCAAAGTGGTAACTCAGCACTGTTTCCAGATCCGTGGTTTCAGAGCAGAGCCTACAGGGGCAGGTGGGCTCAGCCAGGTGTCTGCAGCCATCAGGTTCATAGGAAGGCCTTCAGGCCAGGTTAGAGACAGGAAACCCTATGCTGAAGAGTAACCCCTACATAGGGGCTTAGTGAGGGGTCTGCATACATAGATAAGGCTGTGAGGAAGAGGACTGGCAGGACTAAAGAAGTTGACCTTGTAATGAGACAATTAAGATCACCAAGAGTCTGGCTTTATTGGAAGCCTGCCATGTAAATAGTGCTGCTGCTCTTTCAACTTGCCCTTTCAGGCCCAGGAAGATAACACCTTGATGTTATGAGTACTTGAATGTTGTACAAATCCTCATATCTACATACACCTCATATCTTCATAAATTGCCCTTCTTTAAATTATCTGTTATATCAATTATCTCGATATGAATATACCATCCGTTTGCTGCTAGGACATTACCAACACAGTGCTATTCTGTTGATGGCTCTGGGGAAGCCCCCTGGGACCCTGGCTCTCAGCAACCAGCTCTGGAGATAGAGCATGAGGATGAGGTTTAAATGGTGGACCCCTGAAGGGAGGTGTGTGAGGAAGGCACAACAGGTAAGGACAGAGACTGTGATTTCATTGTCCTACTTCAGAGGTCCCTGGTGGGAATGGAATCTGGCCATGCATTTAGGCCTGAAATGTTGGGATGGATAGAGATTAGATAGATCTGATTCCATGCAGGGTGGGGTGGCTCTACTAGGAGGCAGAAAGGGTAAATAAAGACCATAGCCCAGGACCATGAATCACCCAGATCTAATTCCACTTGCTCTGTGGAGCAGAATCAGGAGGGCAGACTCAGGGAGGATGAGTATTAAGTTTTGAGCCCATGAGGAAGGAGTAGGGTGCGTACCTGGCTGGAGTGCCTGCACAGGGTCTAACACCAGTGAGCCCCTCTACAAATTTGGTGGAAGAAATGAATATGCTTACAAAACAGCATAGGGAGGACATTCTTCTCCACTGACTTTCAGAATATACTCACATGGAAGGAATGTTTGAGAGAGGCAGTACTGGAATTATTCAGAAAACACAAAGAGTTGGGGAGGGTGAGCATGAGGAATTTTATAACAGGTTTGTTATAAATTTAATAAATACTGGAAAAGTGACAGGGGTTAGGAAAGTTGATTAAACAAAACACCACCCTAGAACACTAAATCTGGTTTTATTTACCCAGGTCATGTGGTACTTCCCTTAGTAAACTAAGGAATTTATGGACATTGGAAATTGAGTTTTTACTGTGTAAATTTAGAATGTGCAATCATGAATACAGGACAGAAATAAAGTGGAGGGGAAATGGCTTAGGTATTGTTCCCCTAAATTCTCTAGGGCCTTTGCGCATGCTGTTTCCAATGTCTGGAAACTTCTTCTCCTTCCTCATACCTGGAAGAAGGTCAGGTTTTCTTGTTATGCTCTGATATAACTCTTGTACTGTTCCTTCACAGATAGTATAAGCATGTAAGTCGTGCTTTCATGTGGTCATTTGATCAATGTCCTGTCTTGCTTCTTAGCTGATAACCTCCATGAAGGCAAGGGCTGTGTTCTGATCACCATTGTTTCTCTAAAACCCAGTGCCTGACACCTGCCAGATGCTCAACAGGTATTTCATAGGTGACTGCCTGAAGAACTTTTAAAGCACGCCATGTTAAGACTGGCTTCCCAAGGAAGAGGAAGTGAAGCATAACATAATTCTGGTAACCTTGGGCCTATATTTCCTGCATTTCTCTGTGTAAAGACATTCTTCTGACACCACGCTAATGGAGTGGGAGCATGAAACACCAGCATGGTAACTGCTGACATCAATTCTTGATAAGGAAGGGTAGTGAAGACTTTAATCAGGTAGAATCCTGCCCTCATAGCATGAGAGAAAAATAACTCCTTTGATTCCCCCAAAATTGCCAAAAGGATCTCACTTAACTCAGAGGTCTTGGATCTTGGAGTGACTCCTACAACTATGCAAATGTCATGGTGCACGGAGATTGATCCGGAGAAGTTCTGAGGTGGTGAGGATATCTAACTGCGCTGTGTTGATATTTTTCTCTGCTTTCTTTGATATGAGGCTTTAAGCCTGTTATAATCAAGTTAAGCATGAAAATCAATGGCAGTTGTATTTGGAAAGGAAGGCTATGCCTTGGCAGAGTTATATATGAGAAAAGAAATACCAATGTCATTGGTCAGTGATGCTACAGGGTTGCTCAGTGTGGTCAATGGGGGATAAGTGGAAGTGTGATATGGTGGCTTCATTAAAAGATATTTGCTACATACCCTCTGACTTTTAGTTTTCATTCCTTCCATTTCCTTCTTCCCTTCCTTCCTTCCTTCCTTCCTTCCTTCTTCCTTCCTTCCATTCAGAACATTCAACATGAGATCTACTGTCTTAACAGATTTTTAAGTCTACACCACAGTATTGTTATCTATAGGCATCATGTTGAACAGCAAGATCTCTAGAGTTCTTCTATCATGCATAACTGAAATTTTATACATGTTGATTAGCAACTTCCCATTTCCTCCTCCCCCAGCCCCTGGCAACCACCATTATATTCTTTGCTTCTATGAGTTTGACTATTTTAGATAACTCTTATAAGTGGAATTATGAAGCATTTGTCCTTCTGTGACTGGCTTATTTTACTTAGCATAATTCCCTAAGATTCATTCATTTTGCCACATATTGCAGAATTTCCTTCATTTTAAAGGCTGAATAACATTCCATGCTATATATATTTCACATCTTCTTTATCCATTCATTCATCAATGGGCATTTAGGTTTTACCCACATGTTGGCTATTATGAATACTGCTGCAATGAACATGGGAGTGCCAATATCTCTTGAGATCCTGATTTCAATTATTTTGGATAAACATGCAGAAGTGAGATTGTTGGATCATATGGCAATACAACTCAATAGCAAAAAAAAAAAAAAAAAAACCCAAAAACCCACAAAACCCTAATAACCTGATTTTAAAAAGGGCTAAAGACTTGAATAGACATTTCTCCAAAGAAGAGAATGTTTAGGTCTCTTGTAATCAAGTTAATTGTAGCATTGTTGTCAAAGGTCAACAGGTGTATGAAGATGTTCAACATCACTAATCATCAGGGAAATACAAATCAAAATCACAATATCAACTTACACATGTCAGGATGGCTAGTCTCAAGAAAACAAAAGACAACAAGGGTTGGTGGGGATGTGGAGAAGTTAAAACCCTTGCGCACTGTTGTGGGAACGCAAAATGATGCACCACTGTGGAAAACAGTATGAAGGTTGATCAAAAACTAAAAATAGAATTACCATATGATCCTTCCTCATTTATTGCTCCATGAAACATGTATGTAACGGCTGAAGATATAGCTATAGGCTCTTAGCAAAGGAAGGGGGATGGTTAATTCCCACAAGGATGAGGGCCACACTTGAGGGATGGTAGGGTGGTGGCTGGAAGAAGTCCAAGGATTCGTGAAGTGTCCATAATTCCCAACTCTGAGCTATTTAGTGAAAGAAAGAAACTTTTATTTATCTCATTTCTAGTTTAGGAATCTGTTACCCTTACCCTCAGCTGAACCTAATTCCAATTAATTTGAGAATACTAAATTATTGGTAAGCCACAAGCTTTGGCTATGTTTATTTAGAAAGGATTTGAGCTTTGCCATAGGTCATGGGAATTGATTGGCTCAAATGGGGATTATCTGGAATGTGATGTAGACATGAAATATGCAGATGGACCAGTGACTGGGGCTTACCTTTTGGGAACAGTTGACAGATAATAGATACTAGTGACATGCAAGCGGTTTACTTCTCTTTCTCAAAGGCTCAGTCTTTAGAAAAATCGTGAGCGATGGGAACTTCTGTCCACCTTGAGCTGTTTGGGGCTTATCCAGCCTTCTCTCCAAGATTTCTGAAGATTCCTGGGAGGAACTTCTGTGTCATAGTAACCTTTGGGTACTCTTTCCTCTTTTTTTTTCTGGGAACTGCCCTTCCTTTTTTTTCCTGGGTCCTTTCAGCATGGAACATGACTCTTCTTTCTTTGGTCCCTCAGACCATCTTTTAAACCACTTTTCCTGAAGGTTTATGGATACTTGGATAGCTGATAAAGAGCCATTTTCCCTGTTTGCACTTAATGATGCAAAGAAACAGTGGAGCTGTGAAGTAACAGGTTTTTAAAAATTCAATTTTTGATATTTTTTGTTTTTTCAACAATTTTTTTATTGTAGTAAAACATATAGAACATAATACTTGCCATTTTAATGTGTACAATTTTACATGCACATTTTACATGTACAATTCAGTGGCATTAATTATGTTCACAATGTTGTGCAGCCATCACAATTTTTAAAATATTGATTTTCCAAATCAAATTCTTATGCAGAGTCATCCTCCCTCAGCCAGAGGTGTTATTATCCTTAGTGAGATCAGAGTTAGGCTCATTCAAATAACAGGAATTCAGGAACTAGAAAAATCCCTATACTTCCCTCTGATACAATTTAAGCTGTTCCCATTTCTCCAGATGTCCCTGGTAGAACCCACTGAGCTGAGGATGGATTGGGTGTTGATGGTACAGTCGGGAGTCTAATACTCAACTGGGAAGCAGATACTGAGGGATAGGACAGCTATATACTCTTGCTCCTGGCTCAGTCTTTAACCCTATCACTCACTGAATGGTTGGGCAGGCAGTTCTGAACTAACAGGGATCAGGAAGAGGACAACCTGGGTTGGAGGAATGCTAGAAGCTTCAGCCAGGAGGGATCTTGGGAATGAGTATGACCTAAGGGGAACGTGTGTGTGTGTGTATGTGTGTGCTATGCAATGGGGTTGCATATCTGGGAGATGGAAATCACAGCCTCATCTGTGAGCTCTACTCTGCCCACCACTTTCTCCCCCCTCCCAATTCTAGAGGGCCATAGTCATGCTAGAATTTGACATCTGAATTTCAAGTTATAATGTAAAATATGAAGGGAGTTGAAGGCAGATGATTTGGGGAGTTCAGACAATGGGTTGAATGAGCAAGGCTGTCTGAGGCTGTGACTTCCATTGTACAAGTCCAGCTGCACAGTCTCGCAAGAATGGTGTAATGGCTGATGGTGGAGTTTTGGAGAGTATGAAAGACACACAGACATGGGAATGAGCTAGTGGTAAACTGGAGAAATAGCCTAGAATAATCTTGTGCAGAGTCCTAGAGGAAAGGCAGAGACAACAGGCCATTCTTAGATGGGGAAGGGGACTGCTAATTGCTAAACTTCAAGTTAACTACAGAGACCATGTGCCTATGAGCACACGGGCATGTCCCGGGGAATGTCACCCTCCTGCCTACTGAAAGAGAGAGTGTTCTGTGCTCATATGCTGCTGGCCCAAGGTTCAAATACTCACTCACTGACCCTCCTGCACTATGCAGACAGGAATGACTGAGGGGCTTTGAGCCCAAGGTCTCTAGCCACCCCAACACTCAATGCAGTCCTACTCCTCAGCTCTCCCCTCTCCCTCTGCTTCCTGTCACAACAGCGTGATTTCTGGCCCCAAGTGCATATGCTGTGGGTCTAGGTCCCAGCTCTAATTCACACTAATTTGCAAATTGCTCAGGGTCGTCTCCCTCCTTTTTAGAAACCCATTTCAGAAAGAAGGAAACAGCTATTAACTGTAAGGGTACTTTTCTGCCCACTGCCCATCTCCAGCTTGCTGAGGGCTGATTGATGACCTGAGACATAAATTCCTGGGGGAAGGATTTGAACCTCAAATTGGAGTGAGAGGCAGGTGGGGGGGGGAAGGTGTCCCACAATGCCCTTCCGTGTCCAGAGCCAGGAGCACTGCCCTGGGCAATCTTCTTCCAGCCACCATGTACTCTTCCGAGAGACCTATTTCTGCCTGTTGTCAGACCATATGCCATGATTTCAGTCCACTCAATTAGTAGAAGGCTCTAGGGCACTTTGGTTTGAAAACTAGATGTATTTGATAAGGTTCTGCTAAAGCACTCAGAAGCAGAGCCCCTTTCTTATTGTCTCCTGGGAGGAAGATTTTGGCTTCTATAGCCCCGGAGACTGTAAAAGGAGAAAGAGAAGTTGGGTATTTGGAGGCTGCCATACCCATCTTGGATGTATGTGTACAATGTCACCCAGAGGAGAGCATTAGTGGGGGTGGAGGGTGGAGTAAAGATCCCAAACACTTCTGGGCTGCCAGAAATGTTCAAATAACACCCACACCCAGTGGTATTAGGAGTCAGAGCACTGCTGGAGGTAACCCACAGCTCTGATCCCAATGCTCTCCAGGATGTTCAAGTCTGAATGACTGGAGCATGGGGCAGATGAGAGGAGAGGATTCAGGATGTCTGCCACTGGTGGCAAAAGCATGGAGAAGAGGCTGGTTGATGCTGCTGGGGGTGTTTGGAGGTTGGCTATATGGTTGGATGCAAGTTGCAGACATGTTTTCCTTTACATCTTTGCCATAATTTTCAACGATGGCATTCATAAAGAAATGCTTCTTGTGACCTACTAAAGGAGAGACATTGTTTACAATGTGAATGGCTTATAACATGCTGCAGTTTTTATGTGTAAAAGTAACCACTGATGGAATGGCTGCCCTGACTGGAATACAAAACTGGGAGTTGGGAGCAGGGAGGGGTGAAACTCATCAATTGTATCATTCATTTACAAATTACAATTTCTTTATTGTAATTGAAGTTAGAAGAGCACAAAACACTATATGATGCCCATAGTATGACTTGAAAAAAAGTCTTAAAATACAGTAGAATCTTTACAATACTTTGTAATGAAATGTGGAATGAGACTGTGAAATCTTTGTTTACTGATTATCTCAAGGCAGAGAATTTAAAAGCTGTGGAATTTAAAGATGAGTTTAACAAAAGGACAAATATTCCAAATTTGCTGACCTCTGATGTGCTGGCTTGTGATTGTCACAGATGCTTGCATACATACGTGCACGTGCACACACACACACACACACACACACACGCACACATACAATGTATCCCTTCAGATAAAGGTGATATTTTCCCAATGAATATAATTGTGTTTTAAAAGAACCACGTTAAAGGGAAAGACTTTTGAAAACTGATGTTTGGAACTGTTTCCATTTTCATGTGATTTCAATGCCAAAATGAAATGTCATTGTCATGTATATGGACTGTGCTAACCATAGTCTTCAAAATTAAGAAATACACTTTTAAATACATTTTACAATCTTCCAGATGAAGAGTTGTTAAAAATATTCACACAAATAACTGATGACAACATCATAGAGAATGTGGGCTTCATGGAGAAAGAAGAATCTTCTGGTGGAATTTCACATTTGCGAAATTGGTAGATGGATTTAAACAGAGAATTGTGATTTAGTAAGTGTAGTCAAAGAATTTTTCTATTTGGGTCTATTTATCTTTGTGAGATATCTTTTTGGCAGGGGGCAACAACAACCATTAGGACTAAGTATTGACACTAACTGAACTTAAAAAGCATACTTTGTAGTCTCATAAAATACTAAACTAAGATTTATTAAAACCATTTTTAATCCTGTTACTCTCCCTAAACAGGTTTTTGCAAATAACTTTATTTAAAAATTTTTAACGCTTATTTATATTGAGAGATTGTGCAAGCAGGGGAGGGGGGGGAGAGAGAGACAGAGAGACAGACGGACAGAGAGAGAGAGAGAGAGAGAGAGAGAGAGAGAGAGAGAGAATCCAAAGCAGACTCCACAGTGCTGGTGCAGAACTCCACTCGTGCTTTAACTCACCAATCGTGAGACCATGACCTGAGCTGATATCAAGAGTCAGACATTTAATCAACTGAGCCACCCAGGCACCCCACAAATAACTTTAAAGTGAAAGGAAAAAGATATATTTCACCATTCATTAAAAATTAAGTATCTGGGGGGCACAGTCCGTTAAGCATCCCACTTGGGCTCAGGTCGTGATCTCATAGTTCCTGAGTTGAAGCCCCACCCCTCCCCCCAACCCTCACCGTAGGTCTCTGTGCTGACAGCATTGAATGCTTGGGATCTTCTGTCTCCCTCTTTCTGTGCCCCTTCCCCACTCATGCTTTCTCCCTTTCTGTCTCAAAAATAAATAAACTTTATGTTTAAAAAATGAAGTATCTTCATCTTTACCACATCCTTTGGCAGTTTTAGGTGTGCTTTATAACACATAATATATTAATACAGTTGCATGTTTGTATCATTTATAAATAAGTAAATTGTAAATATCAGGCTGCCAGTTAGAAGGAATAAAACCTGGTACTTAAATGAGGCAACCATGTGACAACAGTTGGCACAGTGAGGACACAGTGGGTGCTCACTAATGACTAGTTCCATTTCCTCCTTTGGTGACAAATTTGATGTGCGAGATGAAAAGGAGAGTCAAGGATGGCCCCCGCAGTACAGCCTGGGGAGTGGGAGGTGGTGCTATCATTCACTAAGACAGGAAACACGGGAGCAGAGGCAGGTTCTGCCATGTTCTTGGGAGGAAATTAGGAGTTTGAGTTTGGGCCTACAAACCTCTAGCGGAGATGGACCCCAGGAAGCTGATGTGCCATCCGCAGCTCTAGGACTTCCTGGGCTGGAGATGAGGTTCAAAAGTCGTTAGCAGTCGGGAGGTTGTTAAAACTGGAGGACTTGGATGGGCCCGCAGAAGGACAGAGGAGACAGGCAGCTGTGGGACCGGGGGGTGGGGGTGGGGGGACACCACAAGGAAAAGCCAAGCCTTGGAGGCCAAGAAGCTGCAGTCACCAAGCTAAGTAGAAAATTTGGAGAGAAAGCGGCAAGCGCCAACTCTGGAAACTTTTGTACGCCTAGCGCTCCAGGGAGGAAGGTGTGGTCAGCAGGTTCAAATGCAGGGGAGGGGGGAAGAAGGGGCTACACGGCACTCATTGGATTTAGCAACTAGGAGGTCGGTCGGGACTTGGAAGGGCGGGTGTGTAAGCTGGAAAGTGTTGGAGGAGTATGTGAGTGTGTGTGTGCGTACGTGTGTGTGTGTGTGTGTGTGTGTGCGCGTGTGTGTGCGCGCGTGCTGGGAGGGGCAGGAAGGTGATCAAGGGACCAGACGGAAAGCCGATGCTTTCAGGTCCGCTCAGCTACAGGGAGTAAGTCACCTGTCTGGGGGCCGTGGCCCCAGACTCTTACCTTGAGAAACGTCCTGGCCGGGAAGGAGGTTCGGGCGAGTCCGAACACTGCGGGGAGCGCTCTCGGGGCCCGGCGGGTGGCAGGGGAGGCGAGGTCGGAGGAGCCCGGCTGGAGCCTGACCCCGGGCTGCGGCGGGCGCGTTTCCGGCCGGCGGACAGGGCGGCCGCTGCGCCCCTGGCGCTCTCAAGTTTCCTGTTGGCAGCGCCAACCCGGCGCCTCAGGTAGCGGCGGGCAGGCCTGGTTGGCAGGCGGCGGGCAGGCGGACCTGCGCGGCGGCGGCGGCTCGCCCCTTGCCCCTCTGCTGCCCGCTCGTCGCCTCTCCGCTCCGCGCCCAGGTAGGGCACCGACTGGGGCGGCGCGCGGCTGGCGGGCTTCTTCCGCGAGGAGGCGGCTCTCCTCCCGCCCGGCCGGCGCGGGGGCTCGGAGGTACGGGAGCGCGGGCGCTTGAGCTCCGCGGCGCCGCGGCCGCAGAACGCTCGGTCCACACCCCTGCCGCGGGGCTGCACCGCGGGCTCCCGGTGAGCAGGCGGGGGGCGCGGCCTGGCCCCGGCCCGGCCCCAGCCCGCTGCGGTGCCGGGCAGCCCCTCCGCGGCGCTCGCCGTATGCCCTGCTCAGTGCCGCCACCTGCGCTCCAGCCCTGCGGGCCGCCCCCTGCGGGCCCACGGCAGGGCCCTGACACCCGAACCGGATGAGTGCGCGCGATGCTGCGCTGCTGACCTTGGGCCCAAGGCCCCTGCTGCCCAGGACGCGAGTCGGAGTGCCCCGAGGTCGGAATCTCGGCTCTGGGCTTCCCAGCCTACTCTGGCGACGGCGCTGACCCCGGACTCAGCCCTGCCTGGGTTCTTGCCTGTATTCCTGCCTCTGTCTCTGCAGTGGCCTGGGCTCCAGAGACCTCAGGTGAGCCAGCCTCATCTCAGCTGCCTGGCGGCCTACATTCGATTCGCAAGGTTTAGAGACATTAAGGGACATGCCGCCACTTAAGCTCCCGGACAAGTTTCTAGGTGCTTGAGGACTGGCCAGATGCCCACTGCTGGGGTGGACTTCCACCTAAAGGCAGGGGAATGGACAGAATGGCAGGGTGATGGGTTCAGTTGAGGCCTTCATCCTTACCTCTTTTGGCTCTCTCCCACCATGGGACATGCACTGGCCTCTGAAAGTCTGCTTTCTGCCCTTGCACTTCCTGGTAGCTGCTTTGCCAGTGGAGCTCCCACGCTCTTCTTGGCTGGCAGAGGCCTCTGGGGTGAGTTTCGAGGGACTGTGGAATAGAAGAGGCTTGCTAACTACAGTGTCATTTCCCCAAATTTTTAGGTCTCTGTGTGTATCTGGAAGCTTAGGGGTGACAAATTAGCAAAGAAGCCAGGTGAAAGCTGCGAGGAAGGAATTTTAGCGTGGTCCTGAGCCCATGTTGGCTATCCCCCTTGACGTGGTGGCTAACAATTGGCCAGCTTCGGGGAAGAGCTGTCAGCAGCTGGAGCTCTCATGGGAGAAATTCCTCCCCTGGCTGTGAAGCATCAATGCTGAGTGGTAGTTGAGCTACTGAGCCAGTCAGAGAGAGCCCCTATCAGCTCTCACCTCTCCAAGTGTTGACAGCAGGTTTGGAGTAATGAGCTTGGGCTGGTTATAATTCTGGGTGAAACTCTGAGGGTCTGGCTTTCTGTGAAGTTGATGGTACCCCGCTGCCCTAAGAATCATGGAGTTTGCATCAATGGGTTGCTAGGAGACTCTTGGACCTCTTAGCCCCTTCCTCAGCATACCCTCAATCCTTCTGAGATCCTAGATAAAAGATGAGTAGCTTTCAGCTAGGTCAAAAAGTTCTTTTAGAGATGAGGCCTATTTTACTTGTCCTTACACTAGGTGAATCACTCTTCAAATGGCCTCAAAATCAATCCCAGATATTGAAAATATCATGGGCAGATAAAATATAGCCTTAGGATTAAGCAAGGAGACACCTATACTCTCCTAAAGCTACTCATGGCTGTCCTGGTTCTTTCCTTGAATATATTAATCTCTTAGATCTTCTGAGTGCTGGCTGTGTATCAAGGAGAGCAGACCATATCTTTGGGCTTTGATATACAAGGGGCTAAGGCTTAGGAAGATGGGCTCATGGCTGGAGCACTAGCCATACAAAGTCAGCAAGAAGTATCAATCCTAGAGGAGGAAGCTATTTCTCCTGATCTGGTTTCACATTTAAACGTGGTTTCCTTCTCATTGCTCCCATATAGGAGCTTGAGAGAGTGCCTGGCACACAACAGTGCTCAATAAATAATGTTGAATAAAAGGACTCAGTGTCTGGATGAAACTTCATGTTTTGTTTTCCCAGTTGGACTCTGTCTTGTACCGGATACCATGATGACGATGATGTTGATAAATAACTTTATGATATAAAGCACATACTATGTGCCAGGCACTATTCTAAGCCTATTCTAGCGTATTTACAATGCTAACTAAGTTAATTGCCATGACAACCTATGAGGTTGGTGCTCATAGGGAATAAAACTAAGCCAGAGAAATTGAGTAACTTGCTCAAGGTCATGCAATTAAGTTGTGGAACAGGATTCAAACCCTAGGTAGTCTGGCTTGAGTCCATATACTTAACCATATACTGTACTGACTCTTGACATCGCCATAGATGGATTAATCACTTAGCTTATTCACTCATTCATTATTTCATGCATGCATTCATTCAAGGAATATTTATTGATACCCACTATATTCTAGGCATGGGGATACAATAGTGAATGAGATGGGCAAGATCTGTCATGGAGCTGATTTTTAGCAGGTGGAACCCTTTTGTCCAACTGCTGTGTGAGTCATGCACACCTCAGGAAGACAAAGAAGGAAAATCAACTCCTATCAGAAAGCTCAAAGCATCATTTCAGAAAAAGGGAGAGTAATATATTCCTTGGTGAGACATAATTTGATTCTAGCCTTTCCTGTCTTGGAGTTTGTGAGGGGCACTTAAGTGATAAAAGTGATGCAGTCTGGTCTCCTGGGAAGGAGATACAGGCCCTGGGCCTGGTTGTCATAGATTGTCTTAATTTTTATTCAAAAAGGAAATAAGTCTTTGAGCTTGAGACCAGTACTCCTTAGTCCAGGGAGACTTCTGGGCCACAAGGAGCAGTGACATATTAAGCTCAAGATGGATTTGTGAGGTCATGAGCAAAGTTTGCCCTCCCAAGACAAGCCACATTTTCCTCGTAAACTGCCACTGTTCTGGAGGGTCCTCTATCTCTTTGGCACTAGCAGGACCCTTGGCCATTGTCCCCACGTACGTTACCTTCGCTGGGCTGCTGCCCATCTCTGTCCAGACCTAATGGAGTGAGTCTCACACCCCTACCTGGGCCTCAGGAAGGTAGTTTTCTCTATGTTGGAAAATGAAGGCTCAAAGTGGAAGGCATTTTCCAAAGCCTATGCCACGGATATTAATAGGTGTTTTTTCCTATGGTGGTTATGGTCAGAGGGTCAAATAAACGTGTTGGGCTAAACAAAGTCAAACAGCTTTCTTTACTATGGGACTTTCTGCTAGTAGAGATTGTGCATGAATGCCCGTAAGGGATTATTGTGTGCAGCATTTTCCAAGCCTTCTGTCCTTTTTTTTTTTTTATTGTTTTTAATGTTTATTTGTTTTTGAGAGAGAGAGACAGAGCATGAGTGGGGGAGGGGCATCAAGAAAGAGAGAGAGAGAGAGAGAGAGAGAGAGAGAGAGAGAGAAGAGACACAGAATCTGAAGCAGGCTCCAGGCTCTGAGCTATCAGCACAGAGCCGGACGTGGGACTCAAACCCACAAACCATGAGATCATGACCTGAGCTGAAGGCAGATGCTTAAACGACTCAGCCACCCAGGCACCCCATCTTCTGTCCTTTTATGTTCTATAGACTACACTTTGGAAAATGCTTGTTTAGACTGAGGCTATCTATGGTCTGGTTACAGGTGCAGAATAGAATTCCCTGAACTGGATCCAGGTAGGTTCTCAGATGCATGGGCTAGGATGCTCCCACTACAGCCCCAATTGAACCTCCTCCTCCCCCAAAAGGAAGGAATCACTTGCCCCACCTCCCCTCTGACAGAACAGTACTAAAGGCTTGGACCTTTTCCCCCTATGCTTTAAGTTCATTCAATTATTTAATGAATAAATATCCCCCTCCCCCTAGGTTGCTTGTAGCTTGCTGATCGCACTGTTTATGAAACAGCTGTGAGGACAGGTGGGTCATAATCTCTGGGTAGCTAAAGCCCAGCAACAGCCCAAGGATCATGTGTCAACCCTGTAATCCTGCTCTGCACACACAGGAATCATTATGTGGGCTTAGGAAGGCACAATCTCACAATTGGACATGAGGAGGTGACTCAGGCCCAAGTCAGGGCTGGAGCTAGCCTCCTGGTAAACAACTGACCCATCCTTTCTGGGCTCTTGTCCCCAGGATTTCAACAGCACCACAGAAATAGCCATTTTGCTCACGGTTATTTCCCAGACCCGTACCATTTGTCTAAGTCACTGTGTGGGTTCTGAGGCTTGCTTTTAGAGAACTGATCCTGTGGGTCACTTGAGGCAGCTCCACCATCCCCAGGGAGAGCAGCAGCTGCTGGTGGCAGGGTGGCCGAGTGCAGCCAGTGCCCAGGAGGCTAGTCAGAGCTGGAGGCCCTCGTGGGAGCAGACAGCGGCAGTAAGAGGGGAGGACGGGGCAGGTGGGCTCAGGGGGGTCAAGAGGGACATGCTTCTTTTCCGTGTGTGTGTGTGTGTGTGCACACGCATGCATGTGCTCATGTACTCGGGATCTGGTAGAGCCTGTCCAGGCTGCCCAGTCACCTGTGATGTCAGATTCCTTCAGGGAAGAAAGGAAGGAGTGGGACAAGGCATGGCAGCTTTTCATCCTAGCCTGCTCCTGTACTAAGGAGTCTCCTCTCCTAGAGTCACTGTCCCTTTCCTGGGAAAGGAGGGAGCTGTTCAAAGCCCTTGCTCTTTTAGAGGAGGAGGGAGAGGAGGAGCTCTATTGATAACTGGGCTCAGCACCTCTCCTGTCAGTGCTGGGGTGCCTTCAGGGAGGTTGCTCTGGGGGGCCTTGTGAGGGAAGGCAGGCCAGGTTGTGCCGTAGACAATCCCCTTGGTAGAATGAACCTGGTCACCAGGCCAGGCCCGAGGAAGCAGCAAGGGTGACGGTGTGGCACGTTCCTGCTTGGCTTTCAGAGGTCTGGGCATTAGAGGGAGGCCGTGGCTTGTCTTCTGTGCTCGGTCAGGTCAGGAAGGCTGAATGAACTGTTGTGTTGGGGCAGCGGCTTTGTGTCTTGCTCTGGAGAGGGCTGAGAACAGGGCCAGGACACCGCGTTCAGCATGCAGCAGCTATGGATAGCTGGCATTACCTGGGCCCTTTAGGAGTCTTGGAAATTTTCCACTTACATTTCATATTCATGGAAGAATTTCCAGCCCAGACACTTCCTGCTCTTGCTCACGGCAGCTCACAGATATGCAAAACAGAGACCTCCCACCTCAGCAGCAGCAGACAGGACCCAGCCAGCTGCACTCACACGGACTCAGCTCAGCCTCCCGGGCATACACGGTCCATGGCCTGAGGGCCTCGCCTGTGTGGCATGCTCAGGATCAGCCATGGAGACTCCAGCCCCAGGCTCAGGTCTGTGTCATGGGTTCTGACAGTGGGAGCCTGGCAAGAGCAAGAAACAGCTTCATTTATGTAAGGAGGGGATTTGAGTGGTACTGTGCTTCTTTTCTGGAGGGGCTATGGTGCCATGAAAAGTAACTGTTGAAATGGTGGCATTTTATAGCTTTCTAACTTTGTGACACTTCTTTAAGCTCATCACAGGGTGTCGTTTGTAACAGTGAGATAAGCTGTATCCCTAGCTGATTGAATTTATGGTTAAGCCTCCCAAGCCTGCCGGCTTCAGCTGACAAACGGTTGACAAACGGGTAAAAGCCAGGCTTGAAGAAGCAGCTGGAGCTGAAACTGCTTGGCATCTACAGAGCAGGCTTTCCTTGCATAAACCTGCCCTGCCAGGTGTCTCTAGGTCTCAGAAGAGAGCCGGGCTGTGGAGGGAGGGTTGGCAGGAGGGAGCTGTCCGGAAGACAGATGTATAATGGGCTCCTAAGGCTCACTGACTTAGCCCAGCACCCCAGCTGGGTTACTTGATCTATACTAAGGTATGGAGTGAAGTCTTCACCACTTATTGAAGACACTGGTAATAATTCTGCAAGAGATTGATATGGCTTCTGCAATGAAAGGAATCTATCTCTATGGGGAAATGTTGCTATATGATCCTATCCTCGGGTCATTGATGTGCCTTGGGAATCTGGGGTGAGGAACTGTGGGATATAGCATCTTCCTGATAACTGACCACAGGACCTGTTTCACCAGCAACAAGTGTTGACCTTTCATGGAACCATGGTGGGAAAAGGCTGGTTTAAACTATTTAAAGAGAAAAGAAGATCTTTTGTAGAAAGATGCATCCCAAAATGTATGTTTAGTTGACTTCAGCGAGGTGAAAATGCTTCATGGAAAGACACAGCAGTCTGTCATAAGAGCCCTCGGGCACAAAGGACCCTCTACCTCATGCCCACTTCTGAGGAGGCCTGGTGGGCTGTGTCAGGCCTGGGTGTGTTTGTAGGGGAAAGGGCTATGGGGTAGGAAGGTTGTGGGGGGCAGTTTCTGTCCAGGGCAAGAGCTAATGCAGAGATGGATCTCAATGGTGTTAATTCCCTTAGCTGGCCAGTGTCTGATGTGGATTAGGTGGGAGACGACCCTAATTACCAAAACCTGGGATGTAGAAGTTTGATTTTCTTCCTAGTTTCCTTTCATTAAAAAAACCTCTTCAGTCTATTTATTTTCTGGGGCACTTAGGTGGCTCAGTTGGTTGAGCGTCCAACTTCGGTTCAGGTCATGATCTCGCGTTTGGTGGGTTCGAGCCCCACATTGGGCTCTGTGCTAACAGCTCAGAGCCTAGAGCCTGCTTCGGATTCTGTGTCTCCCTCTCTCTGCCCTTCGCCTGCTCACACTTTGTCTCTCTCTCTCTCTCTCTCTCAAAGATGAATAAACATTAAAAAATATTTATGTTCTTTCTATCTTCTTTGTGTTTGTTAAAATGACATTATAACAGCATCAGTGATCAAAGTCAGATACTGCTTCACACATGCAGTCCTGTTATCTGGTCATCCGAGTATGTGTCTCTCTTCCAGCCCTTGTCTTTAAGGGAATGCATTTTCATCTCACTGCAACAAAGGCATGGGTACAGTTTTATGTATTAATTTTTAATTCACTGTTATTTCACAATATTTTTTATGTGATTGCACTGTCCTCATAATTATAATTTTGGTTGCTTGACTTTTTCTTCAAGTGAATGTGCTCTCATTTGGACACTTTAAAGCTTTTTATATAAATAGTGCAGGTAAACATCTTTGTGCTTTTTCCTTCAGATTCTTTTCTTAGAAGCAATTTCTGGAACTGGGTTTATTCTGTCAAATGGTATGGATGCTTTATGGCATTTGCTGCCCCTTGCCTGGGCCCTGTTTGATGTCTACTTCTGAGATGCCCTGTGAGGTTGTAGAATGCTGCACTTGACCCGCAGTCTTAGAGTGGGGAGAGGGGTTGATGGGGTCCAGCTTCCTTTTCACCTAACAGCTCCCCCTGGCTCTAGTTCTGTGTCTTCCTCTCCATTTCTCTCTCTGTCACCTTTTTCCCCAAACCCCATTCTGATGATTTCCAGCTTTCCCTTCTGTGTGCTATCAGGATGTGGACATCTCCACAGACAGCTCTGTCTCTTCCTCTTTGCAGGTCTGGCCTTCACTGTCTTGCTCTCTGCTGCTACAGATCAGCACAGTTACGTGCCAACTTCCTCCCTCCACAGCAGCTCCCTCCCACTCAATCACTTGGAGGGGAGAGGCCCAGGAAAGCTATCGTCCTGGGTGTGGAGGGAAGGAGGAAATTGGATTTACAGTCAAGGGGCTCACAGATGTACTTTGACTGGTGTTTGACCTGCTTTCTTCCTTCCTGTCTGTGTCATGAATTAGGCCCATGAGAACACCAGAGCAGCAAGCCTCCCTGGGCACTGGAAAGCTCTCTGGTATCTAGAAATTACAGCACTTAGAACTGAGAGCACCTTGGAGACTGCCTAGTCTCATCCCTTTATCTCACAGAGGAGAAAACTGTGAGGCACAGAGAGTGACTGTCCCAAGGCTGCTCAGTGAACCTCTCCTCCCCTGTAATTGCTTCCTTTCCTGGCCACACGGAAACGGGGCTCCTGTCTTACCTTCATCCTCGTCTCCCGGCTGACTAAACCACCTCTCTCTTTAAACCTTGCTCAAAGAAACTGTGGTAATAGGTAGACAGGACACCCTTCTTCCAGAGCTGCTCTAGTGAAGGTAGCTTGTTGATAGGATGCAGTATTCATCCATTCGGTAGGAGTGATGCTGGGCACAGCCAGGGAACCTACCCTGCCACCTAGCTGGACAAAGAGAAGCACTACAATGTAGTGGTTAAGAAGACAGGCATGGGGACCAGGTGCCTGGGTTCAAACCTCTGAACAGAGGCTCAGAGAGGAAAGGGGCAGAGGGCCAAAGGCTGAGAACAGCGCAAGTCTCTGCTCATTTAGTAAAAGTGTGACCCCGGGCAAGTTAGCTCTCTGTGCCTTCATTTTCTCATCTGTAAAATGTGAATAATAGGATTCACTGAGTTAATAAGTAGAAAGGGCTTGGCAAAGTGTACCTATTAATAAGTCCTATATAAATGTTAAAAGAAAGACAGACAGGCAGAAAGAAAGAAAAGAAAGGAACAAACCAGGTAATTTAGGCCAGCTAGGGATAATAAGGAGCCAGTGTGAAGAGAGATAGGCCAAGCTTTGAGGAAGTAAGTTTTCAGCGGGGCTGTGAAAGGTAGAGTATCCCTGTCTCTAAACCTTTATTTTATTTGCTGTGTCTTGTTCAGAGTTCCAGAAAACTTGGGAGATGGTAGAACCGTCATGGTAGATTCTTTCTTTTCAGCAAAAGAGCGTGTTTTGTGTGATGAAGAATGTGGCTTTGGATCGCCCAGAGCACTGCGGCCATCTCATGGGACCTTAGGCTAATCATTAAGACCTTTGGGCTCTCATCTTCCCTGTATGCAGTGGGGAGTGAGGTTTGGTCATTGCTGTACCCAGATGGCCCCCTGATAGTCTGCAGGAGAGGGGTCTGAACTCTCCTATCCCTCCCCCGTCATGGAAACAAAGCCAGGAGAGGTAGGACTGCCAGCACGCTGTGGGTCCCCTGTGTTCGGGACAATAGAAACACACGTAGTTAGGTCATTCTTTGACTTCTGAACATTTGCTTTCTCATGAAAGGTGAGTGGTGCTATACCCTTCACATCCAATGACTTATGGAGCTAGTTTCTGAAGCTGGTGCACTGGGTTTGGTCTGGGGAATTCCGGAGTAAGACAGCTGACCCCAAGGACCCTTGTTTTAGTAGCTTCTCCTCCCCCACCCCACTGACTCGGGCCATCTGGGAATTCCAGAGGCTAACGCTTGCTCTTTTTCTGCTAGCCGAGATGCCGCGCCAGTTTCCCAAGCTGAACATCTCCGAGGTGGACGAGCAAGTCCGGCTCCTGGCAGAGAAAGTGTTTGCTAAAGTGCTCCGAGAAGAAGACAGCAAAGATGCCCTGTCCCTCTTCACTGTCCCCGAGGACTGCCCCATTGGGCAGAAGGAGGCCAAGGAGAGGGAGCTGCAGAAGGAGCTGGCGGAGCAGAAGTCCGTGGAGACGGCAAAAAGGTTTGTCCCCACAAGCCAGAGCACATGTGCACAGTGGTGCAGACCCAGGCAGGCTGTGGGCATGTGTCTGAGATAGGGGGCCTGTCCCTGGGAGCTGAGTTCATTCCTTAACCAAGACCCCTTAATTCACCACTTCTTTCTTGAAGGCCGTTTCCAGGCCTGTGTTTGGCAGAAAAGGTAAAAAAACACTTTTTCTCTGCTGCTGTTTGAACAACAAATCATGTGCATAAATACACGCCATTTGCAAATGACAGTTCTATGATCCTTTTGGAAATTTGAAGATTTCTTGGGAAACATCAATTTTACTTCTTTTCATCACTTGGCAATTACTTTGCATTATTAAATAAGTCAGTTCACTATGTGCCAGGTGCTATACTGGGCACAGAGGATGCACTAATGAACAAGATATTTCTAGTCCCTGCCCTGTTGAGCTTACAGGTAGTTGGTCTAGACAACAATTAAGTAATGGGACAAATTAAATTAAAAAATGACAAGTAATGATAAGTGCTGTATCAGTGAGGGTCTAACCAGAAAAAACAGAAATCACTTAAATACTGGAAGGAGGATTTAAAATTCTTCTTTTTTTAAAGCTTATTTATTTTTGAGAGAGAGACAGAGCGTGAGCGTGGCAGGGGAGGGAGGGGCAGAGAGAGGGAGACACAGAATGCAAAGCAGGTTCCAGGCTCTGAGCTGTCAGCGCAGAGCCTGACATGGGGCTGAACCCATGAGCCATGAGATCATGACCTGAGCTGCAGTCGGACGCTTAACCGACTGAGCCACCCAGGCAGCCCTGGAAGGAGGATTTTAATGCAGGGAATGGTTGCTGAGGTGGCGGAGACCTGAGAAGACAAGCAGAGGGCAGGGAGGCAGGCCGGAGACTCAAAGCAGTAGGAAGCAGCTACCACTTGAGGCCGCAGGGATGATGGAAAGAGACGGTGCTGCTGGAGCCCAGGGGGAAGAAGTTGGAACTGTGGTGGCCTTTTCGATGGAAAAGGAGCCAAGGAGGAGAGGCAGCAGCTGCAGAGATGCTTCCAAGGCAGAGATGGAAGCAGGAGATACCTAGCTTCAATCCTTCTGGCACCTTCCAGTTTCTCCCAGTGGTTGCCATTGGCCAAACCTAGCCAGAAGCCAGCTAACACAAAGCAGGAAACACAGGGGGGCAGGGGGGAGGTTGAGAAGTGGATCTGAGGACAAGCAGGCCTAGCATGGGTGCTATGAAGTAGATGAATAAAGGGTTGAAGGAGAGAGAGAGAGAGAGACCTCAGGCTGGAGGGATAGTCAGGGCTCAGGTCAGACTGGTCTTGTGCTCCCTGATGAGAAGTTTGGATCTTAAGTCCAAGTACAATGTGAAGCCCTCCTCCTTTCAGTTGATCTCACCCAGGAGAGCGGAATTAAAGAATAAAAGAACTTTGAGAAAAAGTCTAGTGGGGCTTTAGCTGGGTGCTTGGACCACCAGCATACTGCAGACCTCAGAGCTAACATGGTGGAACGTGAGCCCTAACTGTGACCTGGTCAGCAATCAGGTCCTTCCTAAGATATCTCCTTATTTTTAAAGGCACGCCCTCTGCTTTCTTGGTAGTATAGAATTTCAGTATTTCCTTCACTTTTTGGGAAAGAAGTAAAAAGGCAAGTACTGGTATAAAGGCTTCGCCATCCATAAAATAAGTGAGGGGCTCTGGGCCCATGGAGGGAAGGGGTAGTGAGTGCCGTTAGCCGGCTGTGAGTGCCAGCCTGTGTTAGGTGAGGTGGGGTGGCTGGAGGTCCAACAGTGTGTTCACCCCTGGAGGGTCAAGAAGAGGGGCGCCTGGGTAGTTCAGTTGGTTAAGCGTCCGACTTCAGCTCAAGTCACGATCTCGCGGTCTGTGAGTTCGAGCCCTGCGTCGGGCTCTGGGCTGATGGCTCAGAGCCTGGAGCCTGCTTCCGATTCTGTGTCTCCCTCTCTCTCTGCCCCTCCCCCGTTCGTGCTCTGTCTCTCTCTGTCTCAAAAATAAATAAATGTTAAAAAAAATTAAAAAAAAAAAGAAGAGCATGACTGTAGAGGCCCCTCATCCACACTGCACCGGCTTAACAGAGGGCTGGCTTTGTGGACTGAATGGTGTGCAGAACCCGCTGTGTCTTATGAATTGAGCATTTTCGACCCTTAATAATTGGAAGAGAAGAAGTCCTGGTATTTTTTATTATCGGGAATAGTGGGGTTCTGAGGCCAGTTTCATTACAGGGTGACACCGGGCCTCACATCTGCAAAAAGAGAGTGTACTCTTCTTATCAATGCCCAGGCTAACAGCAAAATGGAAACTTTCTTACTCTAAGTCCAAATGGTGCCTCATGATTTCCAGAAATTCTTCCATAGGCTGGCTCCTCTCCAGGAATTATGTTCTGTCCCTGCTCGTTAGGATGTGGTGGTCTTGGTTCGCATCTATCTGCTCCCTAACACTGGAAGCTTCCTGAGTTCTGTATCTGGATCCCCAGGGTCTAGCCTAGGACTTAGGCCATGTTGGTGAGCAGTGGATGTGGGACAGAGAAAAGCTGTAGTATCTTCACAGATAGCACTTCAGGGTGGCTACAGCTCTCTGGACCATTGTGTTCTGTCACTCTCTAGTATGTTCTATGACCTTAGAAAATTAGGAAACGTCTCTGTGCCCTAGTTTCTTCCTCATCTATAAAGTGGGGATGGTAACAGTAGCTACTTTTGTGGGGTGTTGTGAGGAATGAAGGAATTGACATGGAAAGGGCCTAGAACAGTGTCACAATAAGCCCTCTGTTAAATGTTCACTGTTTGCCCAACTTCCTCCTGGGGAGACAGCATCAGCTACTGCTTACTGTGGGCTCAGTGCTGGGCTGTGTGGTTTGCTTTCATTCTTTAATCCCCACATCAAGCTTATTAATTGGATATTCTTATGGACTTCATTTTGCAGATGAGGAAACTAAGGCACAGAGAGGTTAAATTAACTTGCATGAGAATGCAGAGTGAGTAAGTGACAGAGCAGGGAGTAGAATCCACGACTTTTTTTTTTTTTTTAATGTTCATTTTTGAGAGAGAGAGAGAACACGTGTGTGGGGAGGGGCAGACAGAGATGGGGATGGAGTATCCGAAGCAAGCTCTGTGTTAACAGCACAGAGTCCCATGTGGGGCCTGAACCCACAGACTGTGAGATCATGACCTAAGCAGAAGTCAGACACTTAACCAAGTCGGACGTTTGACTGAGCCACTCAGGTGCCCCAAAGAACCCATGTCTTTTGAATCTAGAACCCCACACCTTGATCATGAGGCTATTCCATCTCCAGCCAGGGGTGGAGTCTTTGGTTCCACCCGTAGATGCTGGAATGACACTGGGTGCTGCTCCCCAGGGTATTATTGCCGGCTTTTGAATGAAATGAAGGAAGCTGGGCCAGAGCTCCCCAAAAGAAAAGCTGCTTTTCTGCCAAAGGATGGACTGATCCCCAGACTACCTATCAGAAGTCCCAGTGTTCTCCAGAGGGGTACATCCCTAATTTTCTTTCAGCCTCACTGCTCAGTAGAGGCACCATTATGCAAACATTCAGACGTGGACAGTCCCTGGAGGAACCCTCTCCCCAGCTTCCTCTTTGTCTCTGGCTCCTCCTTGACACTCTGGAATGTAAGTGGTGATGTGGAGACATCCTGCAAGGAGCCCCCAGGCCTAGAGCCTGCAGCACATCTCCAGATACCCAGAGTCTGTGGGTTTGTGTTTCAAACTGTGACATGAGAAGGGACATCGTTTGGAAAAAGCCCTTTCTCACCCTGGCTCTTCTGAGAAGCCTGAATATTCCTGGCACTTGGAGAAAGCCTTTCTTTACAACCATTGCCTTTTTCTCTTTTATGAAGCAAGCAAGCAAGCAAGCAAAGACTATTGGAGGTCTAATGTAAAGGCACAAACTAAAATCAGGAAATAAAACAGTTTCTTCCAAAAAGAAGAAAAACTAGATTGTGAATAAGAAAGATGAGCACCTAAAACATGGAGGCTGGCTCCAGGAAGCCAGCAGCTGTAAGAGCTGAGCTGGGTTCAGACACAGCCCTTCTGGGATTGGGGGCTCTTTCCAGGGAGCCAGTGATTCAGCCTGCTCAGAGAAGCACTTGTTTTGCAGAGGCTGGGACCTCTGGTCTCCATCACTGCTCCCCCAGGCTGGGTGAGGAGGCCAGCAGGGACAGCTTGCTACTGGGCTGTACTTCCTTAGGAAGATGGCATTAGCTAAGACTCTGTTGGGACGTGGGGGTGAGTCAGGGGGTGGGTCCAAGAGGGGTGGACGATCTATGGAATCAAAGTTAGGGGGCAGAGAAAAGAAGACAGGAAAACCTGAGAAGTACCCAGAAGCTCTCTTTTGTTCACTCCTCCTTTTTTTTGCCTTTGCTCACTTTGAATTTATCATCCTACCTAGCCAGAGCGCATCTACCCTACTAAAGTACAAAGTTGGAACTTAGCCAACACTGATGGTGACATGAAAAATGTCTGTGCAACCAAAATGTACATTAGTGCTCCCCAGCTCTCCCATTTCTTCTTTTTGAGCAGCTTTATTGAGATACAATCTGCATACCATACAGCCCACCCATTTAACCTGTACAAGTCAGTGGTTTTTATTATACTTGCAAAGTTATGCAACCATCACCACAATCAGTTTTAGAACATTTTTATCATTCCCCAAAGAAACCCTAGTAGCTTTCAGCTGTCATATCCCCAGTACTCTCGTCCCATCTCCTATTTATTCTTACTTCATGTAATAAGCTTGGTGATCTTGTTTCTTATCCTGTGACAGATTTAAGGAAGGAGACTAGAAGTGGGGAGAGGAATTTCTACAGGCAGGGTCATTGTGGTGACTGTAAGCTCAGGCGTGGGAGTCAAGGCCACTGGGTTCAAATGACACCCATGTGTTAGTACTGAGTGCACTTGGGCGAGGTCTTCACTGCAGGAGCCTATTTCCTGATCTGCACAATGAGGGTAATAAAACACCTACCTTGGGAGAACTAAGTGAGCTAATATGCATGACTACTTAGGACAACACTTGGAACATCATTAGTGTTCTTGTTTCTGTCATTATTATTTGACAGTCACCAGTGAGGGAGGAAACTATGAAAAGCAGACACAAGAATTTGAAGTCTTGGGACAAAATGCCTTTAAGCTCATGACTGGGTAACACGGTGACGACTCTGAGTCATCGAGAGAACTTGCAATTATGTTCAGCACGCTCTGATTAAGATATAGGAATTATGAATTTCATTTTAAAAAGCCACGTCATAGTTGTTGTTGTTGTTTTTTAAATTAGGGTATAAAGGGGACAGACTTTGAAAAATGTAGCTTTCTAGAATAGCTGCTTTCCCAAGTAAAACAGATAAATAGATAGTTGTTATGAGTTGAGCATAGTACAGCTACAATGTTATTAAATCATTTTGTTTAATGAAATTTCTTTTTTTTTTTAAGTATTTTTTGGGAGAGCACAAGTGGGGGAAGGGCAGAGACAGGGGGACAGAGGATCTGAAGCGGGCTCTGCACTGAGAAGCTGACAGGCTGACAAGGCTGACAGCCATGAGCCCGATGTGGGACTGGAACTCAGGAACTGTGAGATCATGACCTGAGCCAAAGTTGGACACTCAACCAACTGAGCCATCCAGATACCCCTGTTTAATAAAATTTCTTAAATTAGGGCTATGCAACTTTTAAAATTCAGGGCCATTAACAAAGCAGCTTCATTTAAACCTGTTTGATTCATCTGCTTTTAAAGTTAAGAACAAAAAGCTGGGGCCTTTGGGGAGGAAGGGCAATGGGAAGGGAGTTGGTGGGCAATGGAATCCTACGCTTGGTCAAGAGAGAGCAGAGGGGGATAGTGACAAGGGAGGGCAGGTTATCAGAGGGAAGTGAAGGAAGAAACAGGGGTTGAGATTGTGAATTTTTACACCTGATAGGCTTCAAGTGTGCAATTCAAAGCCACACCCCCCCGAGCAGGCCATGGTCACTTGGTGGGCACATGGAGTAAGTGCCCTCCATGGGGCCCAAGTGCCTGGCATTCCTTCTCCTAGTGTCTGCCCATCACGGAAGTGCACCAGAGTCAGCTGTATCTGCTTTCTCCCTTCTGGATCGGCTGGGACCTTTGGTTTCAGTCACTGCTCCCTACTCTCACATGAATCACTGCAGTGACAGTGGAAGCAAGAGCAACAGCTGAGCCTCTGGAGGTGGGGAATGCCTGCCCCACCTAATGGCATTCCAATTAAAACTGTGAATAAATCTCTATGCTGGTTTGTGGCTCTTGCCCCAAACCTTTATTTAAAAAAAATTTTTTTTAATGTTTATTTATTTATCTTTGAGAGAGAGAGAGAGTGAGGGAGAGGGGAAGAGAGAGAGAGGGGACAGAAGATCTGACAGAAGCGGGCTCTGCACTGACAGCAGACAGCCTGATGCGGGGCTTGAACCCACAAAGCTTGAACCCACAAGCTGTGAGATCATGACCTGAGCCGAAGTCAGATGCTTAACTGACTGAGCCACACAGCCGCCCCTCTTGCCCCAAACCTTTAAAGTGGTAGTTCTCATTTGGAAGGGTAGAGGCTACCAGAATGATCTGAGTATGTGAGAGGGAGGTTTTCAAACAAGCCTGCTCATTCTGAAGTGTTCTCCTCTCCCTTTGAGAATGATGCAGGGAGACATCTCTGATCCCGCTGCTTCACTGCTCCCACCCTCAGTGTGATTAGGTGTCTCCTCTGGGATCCCAAAATATCCAGAGCCTCTCACACACCAACGACATTGTGGTGACATTCTGCTGAGTTGTGTGGCCATCTATGCCATCATCGGTCAGTCAGTCCCTGGAGTCCAAGGTATATTTTCTATCTGTCTAGCCCTGGGGGCTGGCACTTGGTACTTTATTGAATAAAGTGACTTGTTGTACACAGTTGAGAGCATCTGGTGAAAGGTTTGGTCTGGTGACTTTCCCAGCCTTCAAGTCCTCTGGACAGACTACATAGGGGCAATGGGCTTGTGAAGGTCCCTGGGAAGATGCTGGCTATTCTCTAGAAGATTGAAGAGGGTCTTGGGGTTCTTAACTTGGGTTTAACACATGAATCAAATGTTATTACAGGAAGGCTTTGGGGTGCCCAGATGTTGAGGAGGGTTGGGAAATGGAGCAGGGTAATGATGGGGACACAGTGAATGGCAGGGGCAGCTGAGGGCCATAGAGCTGGGGGGAGGGGCACCAGACAGGTGCTAAGAGATACCACAATAACAGCCCATGTGACCAGTTTGTGTCCTTGTATAGAGGACCTGTTTGGGCAAGAAGGTTCTTGTGACCCAGAAGTGCCATCCATTTCAGAGAGGTCAAAGATGCTCCTGGCCCCTTGGGCCCTTAGGCTTGGCCTGGAGCTGGTGTCCTCACAGCCCCACACCCTGCCAGCTCTTTGGTAGGAGTGAGTTTCTGCCAGGTGGATGTGTGGGTGGGGGAAAGAGGGGGCGTGCCAGCTGTGGCAGAGAGATCTGGCTTACTCTGATGGCCCAAGGGCTAGCACGAGGTAGAACAGGTGGGACTGTGGACAGACAGATCTTGGCCCATCATAAGGAAATGCTTTCTAACAGTGGCAACAGATCATGTTTTGTTCACCTTGTTTGTGTGCTTAGCACTGGCCTGGCCCAGAGTAAGTGCTTGGTAAGTGTTTCTTGAACAAATGATTGATTGCTGATGTCTTATCCAGAAATGTAATGAGCTGTCTATCAGTAGAGGTATTCAAGCAGAGGCAGTGTTAATGAGAGGACTGGTGTGTGTAGTGTTTAAAATCCTTTCCAGCTAGGACACTCCCTTGTTCTATAATCCAGATAAAGCTTACTTTAAGCTTATTAAAAGACAACTTCTTTTATTGCTGTTACACATGCGGGGCTTCAGACAGCCTTGAGAGGGAAAGAAAGACAGGTGTGTGGACACATGCACATATTCAGTCACTCAGTTGCTGCTTTCCACCTTTGTTGGCTGAGCCTTGGTTGAATAGAATGGATACTAGATATGCGCCTACAGTAGACAGAATTTCTAAAATGCCCTCCCCAAAGATGGCCCTCCCTAATCTCCAGACTTTCTGATATGATGAGACATCACTCAGCGATTATACTGTCATATGTAGCACAGTAGCAGACTTGAAGATAAGGAGGCTACAGAGGTGGACTTGATCTAATGACATACATATAAAGAGTAGGGGGCTCTCTCTGGCTGGTAGGAGAAGGGAAGTCAGAGAGGTTTGGAGGGGGTTGTGTGCAAGAATCAGAGAGCAACCCCTGCCCAGTAGCCAACCAGGAACAGGAACCTTAGTCTTATGGCCATGTGGAACTGGATTCCGCCAACAGCCTGGATGAGCATGGAAATGGATTCTTTCCCAGAGTCTCCAGATAAGAGCTCAGTGAAGCCAGCATCTTGATTTTGGCCTTTTGATACCTGGAGCATAGAGCCCAGCCAAGCCTACCCAGACTTCTCACCTACAGAACTGTGAGCCAATAAATGGGTGTGGTTTTTAAGCCACCAAGCTTGTGGCAATATGTTTTGTTCCCCAATAGAAACAATACAGGGCTCTCTCCTTGGGCTCTAGTTAGCTTTTCCAATGTTCTGAGATATAAGCTTAATGGTTAGCTCTTGTTACTCCAAGCCCTTGCCCAAGGCGAGCAAGCCCTGAGGAGTTGCCCCATCTGTTGTTTAATCTATCCCTGTGCCTGCAAAATCTGAGCTCCTAGCCCACAGATGTTCACATGTGACAGTCTGGCGCTCACTTGAAGACCAAGACAGGAGCCATAATGTCTTCAAGAAGAACTCTTTGGGCACCTGCTGATGGGTACTGGCTTCCTCACTGAGGCAGAGGAATATGGACATTCCTAGGACAAGCCTGGTGGGTTCTTGGCTTAGGCAGCCTTCCAGTTTCCTGATTATGCTGGGCTCCGTTACCTTTCTTACCTGTTGCTCACCTTAGATGTTACCTTGCTTCTCCCTGGTGAGACTGGCCCTCAGGCAGCATTGGCTGAAGCATGGGGGTGAAGTTGGCAAAGAGACAAAACAGTGAGCTGGCAGGCATGTGAATGACACAAATGCCAGAGTCTTATGGGACCCAGCTGAACCGGTCAAAATGTTAGAGGGAGCCCAAAGTAATAGCTCTTCCTGTAGGTGTGAATAACCAAAAGATGCCAAAGTGAGAACTGTATTGGTCAAGGTAAATCTGCCTTTGAGGAATGATTGACTGGCATGAGTTGACATCTTCCTTGGGGGCATGTTGCTTAGCTTAGCTCTGTGGAAAGGATGGATGGCAGGCTGGAGAGAGCCTGGGTTGTAGGCTCCTGGAGTTCAGGCTGCCTTTCCTGAACAACTCAGTGCATCTGTTATGCAAGGCCCAAGGTCAGGGCAAAGTCAAACTCTTGAAAAGGGGCTGCCTCTACTTTCCAGGTGTAAACAGCCTTGCCCCAAAGAGGTGATAACACAAGTGGGCAGATAAAGACCTGAGAGCCATGGCAAGCGTTGGGTGTATAGACAGAAGAGGTAAATGTGGTTCCTGAAAAATTAGCAACGGGCCTGTAAGGAGACCGGGTCAAGTGTCAGGAGGAAGGTAACCTCTTCCAGGTGACACATAAGGCCTGTTTGGAGATCAACCAATTTTTCCACCCCTTCTAGGTATCATGGCACCTAGAGGAGAGAGGGGTTCTGTGGGTCTGTGGGCCACTGAGGCCTTTACTGGTGACTGTAGGCCTTGGATATCCTGCTGAGTCCTCAGCTGGTTTCTGGCATTGGGCACTGCTGGGTGGCTATGCTGGGGGCCTGGGGTCATTAAAGTCAGAACTCCTCCCAGGAGAGGGGAGTGCTCATGGCTTTACCTCATTACTGGTTAACTCCCTTCCTGGAGATCCTAGGACTTGGGGTGGTGAGTGTTCACAAATCACTGTAAATAAGCATGAGCTTGTGGCATTTTAAAACCAACCTATGCCCACTTCCCCGAGAGTTTGTAAAATCATCTTTTGGTGCTAAGTGACCAAAGGGACCTGAGATTGATGCTGACTGATCTCTTTCTCGTAACAGAGATACAGATCTGCACCTGCCCAGCAGTAGCAGCAGCCAGGATGGCACAGATTAGGCACAGGAAGGAGCAGAGGGGGTGACGGGGTGGATAAGTTCCCAGAGAGGCGGTAGGCTATGGGCTAACTGCCACCCTGCCCTGTGACTTTGTACAAGCCCTCTTCCATCTCTGGGCCCCTGACTCCTTCATGAAAAAAAGAGGTGGGACTAGTTAGTCATCATGAGCTCTTCTGGCTCCAGTGCCCCAAATTTTGGATGCTTTGAAATACAAGGTGGTTATGTGTGTGTGACTCTGTTCATTGTCCTTCCTGAGGCTGCTCAGATGCTGGGACTCGGAGTTTGGGTGACTTAATATGGTCCTCACTCCTGCCCTTGGTGTTAGACCCCTGCAGTATGGTCTGCTCTCTGTCTCCCAAGACAGTTGCCTTCTCTAATGTTCTGTGTGCCCTGCACAGGCCACAACCATTCTTAGTGACCACAGGGAGGGGTATCTGAGGGCTGTTCTGTACCTCAGGCAGAGAGATGTGTGCAAGAGGAAGGCATAATTGGCAACTTCTTTTTTTTTTAATTTTTTAAATGTTTATTTTTGAGAGAGAAAGAGAGAGACAGAGACTGGGAGGGGGGGGGAGGGGGCAGGGAGGGGCAGAGATAGACGGAGACACAGAATCTGAAGCAGGCTCCAGGCTCTGAGCTGTCAGCACAGAGCCCAGTGCGGGGCTCAAACTTATGGACCACGATATCATGACCTGAGCTGCAGTCAGAAGCTTAACTGACTGAGCCACCCAGGCGCGAATAATTGGCTACTTCTTAATGGTAGGGCCAGTACCAGTGATTAATCAGAGGGAAATTCTCCTGCCATGTACATAACAAAGACTCTTTATCACTTGCCCCAATTAGTGACTGATGCTTCCCACTTTTCCTTGTCCTTGGCTTTTAGAAAGAAAAGTTTCAAGATGATTCGGTCCCAGTCCCTGTCTCTGCAAATGCCTACGCAGCAAGATTGGAAGGGCGCCCCGACAGCCAGTCCGGTCCTGTCTCCCACTACCCCTGTGTTCCCTGGAGCCACTTTCCAGCCCACGCCAGGGCCCTATGCCATTCCCGAGTTCCAGCGGGTCATCATCAGTGGAGATTACTGTGCTGGGGTAAGGTGTCTCCCACTCCCCATTCTCTACCCACTCCCCTGGGGGTTGTATGAAGGCTGATGGCCTTGTGCAGAGGCCAGGGTCCCCTGGGCCACTGGGGACTATGCCCAGCCCTGAAGCCTGGTCTCGTCTGTGGGTATCTAGGAGGTGGCCAGCAGGAGGCACAGAAGTCTGAAGAGAAGGAGGGTCTTAGTAGAGGTTGTGGGGTATGGGTATGTCTAGGGTGCTGCTCATCCCCGTGAGGGGGTCCTAGGGTAGCAGGCTAGCACAGTGGGCTGTGGCTGTGGCCTGCAAGTTCCATGCATTCCCTGGGTCCAGAATGCTTCTCTCTGTCCCTGCAGCCCACTAAGGAAGATGCTAGCTCAGACCCCTCAGTGTTTCCAAGTGTTGAGTGGACTTGAAGTCCAGGTTTGCGTGAAATCAGTTATTGCTTGTTCAGCTTCTCCTATGTGATTAGGCTCAGTATCCTTAAATACAGGCGAACCTCTCCCAACCAGGAAGAGGGGGTTTGAGGAGAAAATGAACAAGCTTGGTTTACACCAAGTCGGTTAACACAGTCACCAAAAATGTGCTGATTTTCCTGGTTGGATGATGCATTTTTATTGCTTACTTTCTTTTTTTTTTTTTTCCAATTTTTTAATGTTTATTTATTTTTGAGAGACAGAGAGAGACAGAGCACAAGCAGGTGAGGGACAGAGAGAAGGAGACAGAATCTGAAGCAGGCTCCAGGCTCTGAGCTGTCAGCACAGAGCCTGACGTGGGGCTCGAACCCACGGACTGAGAGATCATGACCTGAGCTGAAGTAGGATGCTCAACCGACTGAGCCACCCAGATGCCCCTACTTCTTGAAGAGAAATATCAGTTAGTGCCAGGGTTAAGTTTGGTTCTATCTCCCTGGCTCTCAACCAGCTACCTGTTGACCTCAATTGACCTTGTTGTTCTCTCTTCTTTTTAACAGTGGTTTTAGAATATATGATATATCTGAGAAAGCAAAGTAGCTACTACTCTTCTTATACATTACCCTGTAGTTTTAAAAAATATGTTATTTGTTTGAGGCAACCCTTGTGTGTTTTCACACAAATAACCTATGTACCTACAATTAATTAGGCACATATAATTTGTTTATTTTTACACAAATGGTAGTTTACACATTATACTGAGTCTAGCTTTTTTCACTTTACGGTACATCTTAGAGATAATGCCATCTCAATAGATAAAGAACTTCCTTGTTCTTTTTTTTTTTTTTTTAATATATATAAGTGCATAATATTCCACTGTGTGGATGTACCACACTTTAAGTTCTTATAGATGGGAATTTTGTTGGATTGGAAACAATGCAGTCCTTCCCCAAAGAAGCAGTATCCTGACTAGGAGTCCTTGGTGTCTACCTGGCCTCTGACATGTGGGCAGAACAGGAAAAGGGGGAGTTGAAGTAGATTGAAAGCCAGCTGAATGGGAGGATGTTGGCCTGGTTCAGTAGCTAGCTTCTTTCCATTGATTTCTTGGCACAGAGCCCCTGAGCTGGGCGGTTGGTCCCCAGAGAACTATGAGTCCATGAGAAACAGGCTGACCTTGCAGATCACCTTGGCCCCCAGTAGGCCCACTGTCGGCATGGGGCCTGCAGTATCTATAAGTGGGCCGATGGCTGGTCGTTCCCTGGAATCCCAAGTACCCTCTCTAGCCATGGCCTGAGCCCCTTGCCAGGCTGAGTCCATTGGCTCTGCAAGGTGTTTGGCTTTGTCATTGGCAGGGACGTATTTTTGTCTAAGGTTCTAAGGTGTTTGTGTCTTCTCACCTATTCCTGCTACTCTCAGAAGCCATCCACTGGAAGGTGTAAAATGGAATTAACACACTCTTATGGGGACATTTGGAATCAGGAAAGGAGAAGTTACTTTCTTAACCAAAGTGAGGAGCAACATTTAGTGAAAGTATAAAAACATGCATGGAAAAGGTATATACCAACTTCCTTCCTCTGAGGCTGGAGTAGGGTGAAGGAACAAGGAGGGTAGAGTTTTAGCTATATCTATGGTGATTTATTTATTCGTGTATATAAGAGATCTGGAACAGTAATGAAAAACATTAAAAGTTTAGCTCTGGAAGGTAAACACATGAGTGTCTGTCATATTATCTTCAGTGCTGTCTTTATGTTTAAAGTATTTTAAAACTAAAAATGATTTAAAAAAATTTTAATGTTTATTTATTTTGAGAGAGAGTGAAGGAGAGTGAGTCGGGGGGGGGGGGGCAGAGAGAAAGGGAGAGAGAGAATCCCAAGCAGGCTCTACACTGTCAGCACAGAGCCTGATGCAGGGCTTGAACTCATGAACCATGAGATCATGACCTGAGCCGAAGTCAAGAGTCAGATGCTTAACCGACTGAGCCACCCAGGTGCACCAAAACTAAAAATGATTTTTAATTAAAGCAGAGAGGAAAACTTCCGGGAACACCCCTGCCACCCTCCCCACCCTGGCGCCCCATGCTCCACCAGCATCTTGTACCTCCCTCTGCTGTGTCACTTACCTCCTGTTACGACTGTCTGGTTAGCGGCTTGTCTCCCCAGACACATTCATGTTTCTGCCACACACATCCTTGCCAAACGCACAGAGGTAAATGAGCCCAATGGAAGGTGGGAATTTATCTTGTCTGTCTTTGAGTACGAGACAGCTCTGGGAAAGCAGAACATGCTTAGGCTTTGGGACCCAGTCAGATCAGAATCCGAAGTTTGACTTTGTAATTTCTGGGCCTCTCTGGGCCGTGGTTTCCCCATTTGTAAAATGGGTTGCCATAAGGACCAAAATGAAATCTAACACTTGTCAACAAGCGCTTGTTGCCTGGGTGAATTGAATGATTAACAGACGAATCAGAAGCCAAAGCAAAGCAGCAGACAGAGCGTGCAGAGTTTTTATTTTTCCCTCTGAGGGACTCAGGTGAGTCCCTCACGTGAAAGCGATGATACCCTCTGATCAGACATATGTTCTGGCCTTGCCTCTTCATGTTCAGGATGCAACAGCAGGCTTGTGGTTTAATCAGCAGGACTTGGGGCTGGCCTTGGGGGTGCAGGCTAGAGTACCTGCCTCTTCCCTAGTCTCTGGCAGCCATAACTCTCCTCCTGTGCCAAGGGTCCCCAAGACCACCCCTGGGCTCAGTGATTCACTAAGAGGACGTCTAGGACCGAGCACACAGTTATACTCAGGACTAGGATTTATTACAGCAGATGGATGCAGAGCGAAGTCAGCACCAGGAAAAGGTACAGGGGGTGGAGTATGGAGAGGCCAGACTCCTCTCCCCATGGAGTCACCAGAACGTACTTAATTCCATCAGCATTGATTTATGACAAGTTTGAAGTGTCGTCTATCATGGAAGCTCATTAGAGACTCAGCACCTAAGGTTAATAAAAACGTTGTCTCCCAGACTCCCTGAGGAAATCAGGTGTTCGACATAAACCGAGCATAAACTGTACAGTTGAGGCTGGGTGAGCTGCTCGTGTGAGTCAGTGGTAGGAATGCCCCCTGAAGCCCAAGTTCCCAGCCACCAGCCGAAAGCCAACTTTACAGTAGATCTTGTTAAGGACAGTGGTCTCAGGCCTGTGATGCGGACTCTTCTCTGCACACCTCCTTCTGCAGATCACCGTGGAGGACTATGAGCAGGCTGCCAAAAGCCTAGCCAAGGCCCTGATGATACGGGAGAAGTATGCCAGACTTGCCTACCATCGCTTCCCACGGACCACGGCCCGGTACCTGGGTGACCAGAGGGTAGACAGTGTACCTCCAGAGGAGGGCCTCCCAGGTGGGTGCATGTGGGTCCCAAGTGGGGCACGGCCCAAGAATTGGTACTGGCTAGATGTATTCTCTTTGTTCTGGCTGGATGTATTTCTCCCACATGGTGTTTTAAGGGCAAGGCTCTGGTATTGGCTTCCTGCACCCACGTTTGCTGGTTTCCCCAATGTCTGATTCTGTGTGCACTGTGTACCCGACTCTGGGCAGAGCTGAGCTATAGAAGTTAAGAGAGAGGCAAAAGATAGTCCCTGAGCTAGAGAATCCTCCAGAGACATAGGCAATCTCATTCTGGGTGTTTAACACAACACCATCAGACAGTAAATGTTGAATTGCTGGTGGGGTGGGGTAGTGTGGGGATAGATGCAGAGTGCATGTTCTGGGGGTAGGGAAAGTAGGCTTTGACGTCAAACACACCTGCATTCTAGTCTCAGCTCCACCACGTTCTTGGGCAAGGTGTTTCGCCAGACCTCAGTTTCTCAATCTGTAAAATGGGAATAATACCTATGCCTTGGGCCTGTTCTGCAGCGTTTGGGGAAGAGGAGGTCAGAGATGGGAGGATGGTTTCTGGTGGAGACTGGCCTGTGAAGGACATAGGAGCAGTAAGTTAGGTAACGTGAATGAATACAACAAGAAACCACTATCTGTGAAGGTGGTGGTGGGGGATCAGATGAGGGCCTGGTGGTCTGCCAGTGCCCAAGGACCTGGCTGCCTGCTGGGTGTAACTGCTGTCGACAGGTCTTCTCCTGTCTGGGTTTTCCTTGAAGCTCTGAGACCTGGGCTTTGGACATCTGTTGCTACCTGGGACCCTGGGTGTATCTCAACACTTCGGGGCCCATTTCCCTATCTGTCTGAGGCAAGTTGATGCCATCTGCCCCAGTTTGGGCAAGGGCAGACAGGAATGACTGTCAAATATGTACTCTATACAAAGCAGAGTACCCCGGGGGCTGGAAATGAGCATGGTGAGACAGAGGCTGTGGCTTCTTGCAGGCCTTGGTCCTGCCTGCATCTCACAGGCCCCTGGCACACTTTAGGGATTCCTGAGCTAGCCTGGGGCTGTGCTGCTTCAGCCCCTGTGATGTCTCACTCCTGCTCTGGGACAGTCTGTTCTGAGCACTGAGTGGGGGACACTGCCTTGGTTGCTTTCTTTGATGAAGATTCCAGGGAGTGTCTCTAGCTCTCGCTGGCATCTGAGAAGGTGGGCTCTATGTGGGTTGGTTGATGTGCAGAGTTGAAGCCCCCAGTTTTACTGCTATTTAGTAGAACCCGTTCCCTGGCCAGAGACAGAGCTTATCAAGAGTTAGGAATACTCATTATAAGAGTAATGAGAATAATGTCCTCTAATTTATGGGTTAGGCGTTACTGTTACAAAGCATTTCTTATGCCCACTTTTGCAGCCTTCACCACAGCCTGTTAAGGCAGGTTGTGTTATTCTCAGATGAGCAGACAGGATCAGAGAGCTGAAGTGGTTTGTTCGGTCTCATAGCTGGGAAATAGCCAAGAGGTGTTTTCTGCCTCCTGTGGGCTAACAGCTGTGGGGACAGATAGCTCTGTCATTGCCATTCCCTGCTCTGTGGGAGATAAGCTGCCTATTCTGTGCTCACTTTGGGGAGGAGGAGGCTTTTCCATGCAGCTTCTTGGCTGCCCTCGGCTCAGGAAGATGTGGGAGGACAGGGACAATTATTCCCATTGGGCAGTCCCAAGTGCTGCCTGTTCTTTTATTAGGAGAGGACACAGCTGCCCTTTTTAATGTGCCTGGCATCCCTGTCATGCCCAGGAGGCTGGGGTTCATTTCAGTTAAATTAAAAATATTTAATGAAGTGCTAGCCATGTGCCAGGGTCTGTTCTAGGAAATGGGGATACAGTAGTAAACAAACCAAACATATACTACCTAGGATAAGTAAGTGATATTATTTTACATAGTGGCAAATGCTAAGGAAACAAAATAAAGCAGGGAAGGAGATATATGATGTCAGGGTAGGTGGGGGTGGGTGGGGTGGTTAGGTTTTAGATAAGATGATGGGGATATCCCTTATTAGAGGGCTAAGGAATGTGACTTTTGAGCTCCTGTGAGCTCAAGAGGTCAAGGGCACTTTACCATCACTCAATCCTGTTTTGCAGACTTCCACCCTCCCCCTCCACCCCAGGAAGACCCTTACTGTCTGGATGATGCTCCCCCAAACCTGGGCTACCTGGTCTGCATGCAGGGGGGCATCCTCTTCGTGTATGATAATAAGAAGATGCTGGAGCGCCAGGAGCCCCACAGCCTACCCTACCCCGACCTGGAGACCTACACAGTGGACATGAGCCACATCTTGGCTCTTATCACGGATGGTCCCACGTAAGCCAGCTTTCCCCGGGTCTGCCTCTCTTTGCATGGGGGTTGTTCTGTAGGAAGGGGCTGGGAAAGGTCAGCTCACCCTTTAACTCTGGGCTTGCCTGCACTTCAATCATACCAGAAAGAGAGTACTTGTCCCCTTCCCCAGTGCTTTGTGGGTTCCTGCAATGATTTTCCATCATAGGCTGGCATGTTCTTAGAGTGGTACTACCTGTCCCTTCTGCATCCTAGATGTGGAGCTTCTGTTTGCTGGTGGCCACCTGTGTACCTGAGAGCGGCTGCTCTCTCTCTCCCCAGGCAGGGCAGTGGCCTTGTGGAGATAGTGCCCAGGGCATTACCACAGGTGGTAGGGGAGAGGTGAAGGCTGTTGCTGCAGGCATTGGGTTTCCCATGTTTCTGGAGGGGAGAGTGCAGGGAGCCTGGGGACTTTGTGCCATGACCTCCAGGATGCTCATGGGCTTGGCTGAGCTAACCTGTCAGGCGGTCAGTCATCTATCTCCCTGCATTGGGCCCCTCCCTCCTTGGTGAGCACTGCAGCTCATCAGCAGAGGAGGGCCGGTCCCTGAATCCTCAAGTGGCTGGACCCCTGTGCTGTGACTGTCCAGCCAGGACTGGAAAGCTGGGGGAGGGAAAGGGTGCTGGTCATTGCCGAGGGACCTCTCTTGCACTGCCTTTAGGTTTTTTCTGGGAATGGTGTGATGCCAGTTCCCAAGAGAGGGAGTGGGCCCCTGGGGGGTGGGCAGAGTAGTTCTCTGTCCTCACTGATCTGAGGACAGATCTGGGAGGGGGGAAAGGCAGTTCCCAGCAGGCTTGCCTCTGCCTTGTGAGGAGGAACTTTGAGGGGGAGCCTTGGGAGGGGGGGAGGGGGAGGACCCTGGCTGTTCCGGGAGGTATGTAAACAGTAGCTGTCCTGTCCAGGAGGCTATCCAGGTGAGACCTGCTGGGGAAAGGATTGGGTGGAGATGGCTTTTGAAATCCCTCGTGACTCAGACTCTTCATGCATCCTCTGTGCCGCTCTGGGGCTTGCCTCGGCTGACATGGTGACGTTCCAGGGTCGACAGCTGGTCCTTAAGAACGTCCGAGTGATTGCATGCCATGAGAGCTGCTGTTTATTTGGGGGCCACAAGGAAGTAGGGTGGCGTGACTTGTGGTTGAAGTTTCCGTGTGGCTTGAGCACAGGCACATGGCCAAACCCCTGGGTTGGTTGTGGGCTGGTGGTTGGCCAGGAGCAGTGAGTTCCCACCTCTGGGGGCCTTTGCTGGCTGGTGGGAGCATCAGTCCATGCAGAAATTTCTGTGCTACTAAACATCCCTATATTCCTAATCTGCCCATGATACAAAACATCCTCTGCTTGTCTTGAGACCTTAGAGTTGAAGGGTCTTCAGGTCTTGGGGTTTGGGGAATGTCATTAGATTACAGGATGCTTCCTCTCTATGCCAAAGGTAGTCAGGTCTTGCCTTATAGTTTGACTGTACTCCTGATCTTCTGGGGAGAAGTGAAACTCTTTAAAGAAGTAAAGGTGGCTGAGGATCAATGGGAAGACATAAGGAAGGAAGGAAGGGGTGAGGAGGGAGACTTTTATTGAGCATCCGCTCGGCTCAGAGTTAGGCCCTTCACACACATGAGCCAATTTAACCGCCAGTTCAGTCCTGGGCATTGCCATCTCTGTAGTTGCTCATGGGAAACAGAGGCTTGGGATGAATTACTTAAGCACATAAAGCTAGAAGTCAGAGCACCTGTGTGAGTTTGCAAAGTCAGCTTTCCACTGCCCTGAACTGACTCTCTGCTCATTTCGTGGAATATGTGGAGGTGGTTACACAGGTCAGCTGGGTCTGCAGAAAGCTGGGACCACCACATCCCTCCCTGCTGCATCCTGACCTTGCACCTGAGGGTTGGTCCCCACAGCCACTGGAGGTCTCCAAACTGGAGAGCTCGATGCCACTTCTCCTCAACTGTGGTTTCTCCCCACTTGCAGGAAAACATACTGTCACCGGCGACTAAACTTTCTGGAATCCAAGTTCAGTCTTCATGAGATGTTAAATGAAATGTCTGAGTTCAAAGAGTTGAAGAGTAACCCTCACCGAGACTTCTATAATGTGAGAAAGGTGCGTCAGTGGGCCACTGTTGAGAGCCACCCCTCCCAGTCCCCTTTCCAAACCACTGGGATACCCTGGGTGAGTCTGGGGCTGGACCCCTGTGTGGTCTTCCTTGGCCAGAGGAGTGTGATGTGTACATGCAGAAGGAAGACTGGTGAGTTGCCTTCCTTCTCTCAGGCCATGCCTCAGATCATGCTGGGTATGATTCTAGGTGGAAATCTGTCCATATCCTGTATCTCTTGGAATGTGCCCTCTTCCTTAGAAAATAGGGTATGGTCTGTTAATTGTCATAAGACTTGAGGTCAGGCTACTTTTAAGGTAGAGGATGTATTACATTCATCACAGAGAGAAAAGGCTGTTATGAACTCTTTGGGCTTGGGAGTTTGTGGTTTTGCTTCCTTCTGGATCAGGTGTATTTATGGAAAAGATCTGATGTGCTCCTGTCTCTGCCACTCCCCTAGGGTGGAGGGGGAGCCTTAGCCTGGGCTCAGGTTCCTGTGGCCTGCAGGGGCTGCAGCTGGGGCAGGTGTGTATGTTAAATGATCATGGATTCCAGCTTTTCCACTTTCTTCCATTCATGAATATCAGTGCTAAGCACGGGGTGTTTGATGTTGAACAGCAGTCGCTGCCCATCCCCAAGAAGTTCCTAGCCTAGTCCTCTCAGTGTGGTGTTGTGGCAGGGGTGGCTTTCAGGAAGAGGCCAGAACTGAGCTGACTTAAAGAGTGAGTAGGAGTCAGCCTGGAGGGGGGTGGGGTGGGGGGCAAAGGAATGAAAGGGATGGCGTTCTAGGCAGAGGGCACAGCATATGCAAAGACCAAGAGGGAGAGGGTGCTATGAGAGAAGAGACTACGACCAGTGTATGCCACAACAGCAGGTGGTGTGGTGTGACAGGCGCTCAGGTGCTAGGGGAGAGCGTGGTGCTGGGCTGTGGGGAGAGTGTGTTGGCAGAGGTGTATGAGGTTCTGGACCATGCAGGGCCCCTGGGGTTCACAGAGGAAGCTGGGAAGGGGGAGGGGGCATGGTAGTATTCTGGGACAGGAGCTCATAGGGGAAGGGTGGGGATTAGGCTTTGCCTCATGGCCAAACCTGAGCTGAGTCACAGTGGGGTCCTCGTCTCCATAGGGGCCTCTGTCCTAGATGTGACCCCTGAGGACTGCCCCTCTCTGGGGCAAGCTTTGATAAGGGAACCTTGGCTGGGGGTACAGGGAGGATGTGGCTCCTCTGTGGAGCTCAGGCCTCCCTGACCTGATTGGGAACACTCAGCTGTGATGGTTGGAAGGCCTCCAGAGAGGTCCCAAGGTCACTTCTGTTAAGTGAGTTCCCATCCCTGGGGGCCTCCTCTAGGGGGTTCTAAGGTCACTTCTTGTGGTCTGGCATGGACTCCCCTTGGATGGGACCATCCATCCAAGGCTCTTCTCAAGGAAGAGCCTTGAGAATGAGAGGTGACTTCAGCTCATGAGCTGTGAGGCTTATGGAAGTGTCTCAGGGGGTTCCAGGTAGAGGTGACAGCATATGTGAGAAATCACCTACCTGGTACCCTTACCTTTGAGCACTATTTGCTCCTTCTCTAAGAGCCTCAGGTGCTCAGACAGGTAGATGCTCAGGCACCATGCCAGCCCCTCTCAGCCCTGCCTAAATGCACTACACGTACCCAGATGGGTGTCTGAGGAAGCTTCTTGCCCAGCCCAGTGCAGTTCTACCCTCCACATGAGTGCTCTGGGCCTACTTCCTGCTGCCTGGGGCTAAGGTATCCTTGGTGATTTTACTGGCTGGGACACTGCTTCTGAGGTAGGGCCCCAATGGGTGCTCCTGAGCCAACCAGTTGCTCTCTGGCTGTGATGTGGAAGAGGTCCTGGAGGGGGCCGTGGTTACCTAACCCTAGGGGTCCCCCTCTCAGTCTGAGGCTAAACGTGCTCTCTGGATAGAGATGGCCTTAACCCCTGTGCCGTAATGCAGTGGCCTGTTTTCTGGCACCACAGCAGTCCATAAACATGGGCCCAGATCTGCTCCAAGTCAGGCCTCTGCTTGCCCCTCCCTGCCTCCTGGGTGCTGACTGCTCTATCTTACCTTGGAAACCTCTTCTGTGAGAGAACTGGCTTTCTGAAACCCAGGGTGGCCTGGGAGGGTGGCCTCCATATTTCTAGGGTAGCTATCAGTGTTGTGAGGGCAAACCAGGGCTGTGCTCTGAGGCAGAAGCTGTGCGTGGCCATTGGGTCTGTGTGGGTGGTGTTTGTGAAAGTATCTGCAACATCACAACAGGTCATGTGTCATGACACCACGGGGCCCAACCAGCAAGACTGTGTAACTGAGACATTTGTTGTTTGCTCAGAGTTAAGAACCAGGGCCGAGTGTGTTTACTGCTTAGGAGTTGGGTAAGATTAGTCCTCAATCCACTTTGGTTTACGTGCCATATCAGGCATAGCAAATAGGCTTCATCTTCTGTGCCAGACTTGACCATTTGGCAGTGGCTACTCCCAAAGCATAGTGAAAGTGCTGCAATCAATTAGTGATGTCTGATATGCATGTGGAAATGGCCAGTGTTGGCCAGCCCTGTGTGTAAACTGTACTGTTTGCTTACACCTGGATCTTAGGTGAAAACAAGGAACATGCTGGTGTCTCCTCGTGAATTGAAAACACTGACATCCAATGACAGGCTCTTTTACTTGTTTCTAAAATAATAACCTTGGACATTCCAAAGTTTGGATTGGATGCTTTCTGGATTGTCCAGTTGTTTTCTTCCTTCATCTTGTGACTCGTGGGGATAAGGACAGACTGCACCCCCTGCAGTGTGTCATTGGTATGCTAGAGGACACAAGCAGAAAGCCCAGAATGTGCTCTGTCATGCTGAGGTAGTGGAGTCCAGCTGCGTCCTGCTGAGCTAAGCCAGGCTGACCTCTTGTGCATCCCACATGAGCCCAGCCTATCCCTGAGGTGACTGAGCCTTTACAGTGTGCTTTGGGCGATGTTTTAGCTTTTGGTGCTTTGAATTGTTTTATTTCTTTGATGTCTAGTGGTCTTTCTGGTTGGAAGTGGCAAGATTAATGGCAAGAAGGGCCCGGATGAGTCAGTGATGCTATCAGTGACATGGGCTGGCTCAGACAATATTCACAGAGATTCAACAGATCAAATGTCTGGTTTGGCCTGACTTGGAGATGCCTGGCCAGCTGTGGACAGCATTCCCTGGCCAGAGGTCAGCCGCCTCCTCATCCTGGCCCTGGCAGAGTACCCAGCCGGCTACAGCAGTAACTGCAGAGCCCATGAGACTGCTGCCTCTCTCCCTGGGGACCTCCCTGAGGCCCCTTGGGCTCGTGCAAGGGGCATTAGGATGCCCACTGTGACTTCAGCCATCCCCTGGATTAGCCAGGTCTCTGTTTCCTCAGGGCTGGTGGCTGATGGGAATATTCCAAGAGAAGTCAGTGGGAAGAATGGTACCTTGTGGGGCATTTGACGGGCCCTTAGGGTTATTTGAGGATGTGGATATCATCATTTGTTCATCCATCCATCCATTGACTCAACAAATGCATCATATTAGGCTCTGGGTGGGCACTGGAGACTTAGATGCATAAGATGAGGTGTCTGTCCTTGAGGACTGTGCTTCCAGTCTAGTGACAGAGTAGATGGGGAATTTGTAGAGTGAACAGCAGAGACATGTACACTAATGGGAGTGTCCATGCTAGCTTTCCTGGTCGGGCAAGGGAAAAACTGGTCAGTGTGCTGAGGGGATCAGGATTGGCTTCCAGGAGGAGGAGGTTGTTAGAAATTCCCTGTAGGTGGATGAGATTGGTGAGGAGGAAGGAAGACATGCCAGGCAGAGGAGACACATGGGCAAAGTGATGTGGTGCAGAATAGCACAATGCCTCGGGTACCTGTAAGTGGTATGTCATGGCTGGAGCATAGAGCAGGCAGTGGTAAGGTGGGAATTAAGGGTGGAAGTAAGCCTTGAATCCCAGGCTAAGGAGTTTGAGCTTTATCTTGAAGACTTGGGGGCCATTGATGGTTTTGTTAGCTGGGGAATGGCCAGACCCATTTTAAAAAGATCTCTGGATGCTATAATGAGGTGAATTGAGCAGCAAAACTAGAGGGAGGACCAGTTTCAAAGCCTAGAGGAGAAACTGGGGGGAGGGGTGTAGATTCAGGCATTGGTAGGGCCATGGATACTGAGGTTTTGCCATCCACTTTGAGGGTTGGACACCCCAATTCTTGTGGCCGGGGGAGGTGGCCTGGCTCATGGCTTGTGGGCACCATGTTGCAGGTGGACACACACATCCACGCAGCTGCCTGCATGAACCAGAAGCACTTGCTGCGCTTTATCAAGCACACGTACAAGACAGAGCCTGACAGGACTGTGGCCGAGAAGCGGGGCCGGAAGATCACCCTGCGGCAGGTGTTCGACAGCCTGCACATGGACCCATATGATCTCACTGTCGATTCACTGGATGTCCATGCGGTGAGTGAGGTTCTGCCCTAGTGCCTCAAGCCATCCTGGTTGGGGACTCAACCTGCTGGAAGGAAGCCATGGTTGTACCTGGAGAGAGGCTGGTGGTGTAAGCAGCTCTTTCTCTTCTAGCCATAGGAGATATAAGAGGTAGTTTGGCCTCAGGGAATAGCAGGGCCATGCGGTTGGAAAAAAGAGTGTGACTTGGAGTCAGACAGGTCCCCCTTCTAATTCTCCTTCTGCCAGTTAGGAGTTGGGTGCCCTTAAGCAGGTCACTTAAGCTTTCATTTCCTTGTTTATGAAATGGTGAATGTTATGTGCCTTGTTGATATTACGAAGTTATTAAAATTCTAAATGATGGTGCAGCTGCTATAGAAGACAGTGTGGAGTTTCCTCAAAAAGTTAAATGCAGAATTACTATTATATTCCAGCAATTCCACTTCCAGGAACATACCCAGAAGAATTGAAAGCAGGGACTAAAACAGATACTTGCACACCAGAGCTTATATAGCAGCACTATTCACAACAACCAGTAGGTGGAAATGACCCAAGTGTCCATCAGTAGATGAATGGATAAACAAGATGTGGTAGATACACACAATGGAATATTCTACAGTCCTAAAAAGGAATGAAGTACTGATACCTGCTACAACATGGGTGAACCTCGAAAACATGCTAAGTCAGAAAAGCCAGACACAAAAGGACAGTGGGTATATGATTTATTCATATGAGGTACGTGGAATAGGCAAATTCATAGAGAGAGAGGGGTGGTTACCAGGGGCAACCAGGAGGAAGGGGTCATGGGGAGTTATTGTTTAATGGGTATAAAGTTTTAGTTTTACAAGATAGAGTGTTGAACTGCACACTTAAAAAACGGTTAAGATGATAAATTTTGTGTTATATATATTTTACCACAATAAAAAAATCTTAGTAAAACAAATAAAACACTGAATGAAGTAATGTGGAGAAAGTGCCTGATGAAGTCAAAGCAGTAATAGACACCCTTTATTACTGATTGGTTAGTAGTCTGGTGTTTTCTGCTCACTCAGCCAGTGTTGCTCCTAGCTGTGGTTTCTTGGAGCACGAGATGCCTTGATCCTTCACAGAGGGCCTCAGTACAGGACCCTGGGGCTGACTGAGTGAGGAGACACATCATGGCCCCAGGACTTTCCAAGATTTCATGCAAGAGCTGACATAGAAGATAGCCATCAGCATGGCTGCACATAAGACCCCCTTGTAAAGGCCTGGAGAGAGAAATGTGTATGGTGGCTACAGAACAATGTGGTGATCTGTCTGGTGGTCTCCTCTCTCCAGGGCCGGCAGACATTCCATCGCTTTGACAAGTTCAACTCCAAATACAACCCTGTGGGGGCCAGTGAGCTGCGCGACCTATATTTGAAAACTGAAAACTACCTGGGAGGAGAGTACTTTGCTCGGATGGTCAAGGCGAGTGAGCCCTAGGCCTCTCCAAGCCCTCTTCCGATACCTGACAGCATCTACCTGCAGAGGGTGGGGGCGCTGCATAGCCTCCTGTTTTCCCCTCCCCGAATCCCCATCAGTCCACCATCCAGCTCAGGCAAGGCACAGGCATGCAGGAGCCCTGTGCGGTGGCCCAGGCTGCCAGCTCCCGAGCATGGGCACACTGGTGCTGCAGGTGCTGAATGCACGCCAGAGGAAGGGAGGGTATCCACCAGTGCTCACAGCAGCCAGGCTCACTGCCCTGTCTGCAGTCTGGATTTGGGGCAGCGTAGCTCCATTTGGAGGGGCTTCTGCTGCCTGGCCTGGTTAGACATGTGACTGTGTAGACCACAGCCTTCCCCTCCCCCAGGCAGGAGCCTCTACTGAGGTAGAGGAGTAGTTACATGGCAGCAAGAGGATGTAGATCAGGCCTTCCCAGCCTGGGAGCAGGTGGTGAGGGAGCTGCAGGATCCGGCAGCTGGGGTGCTCTTGGGCTGACCTGAGCTCTTCTTTGTGCTAGGAGGTGGCCAGGGAGCTGGAGGAGAGCAAGTACCAGTACTCAGAGCCACGGCTGTCCATCTATGGCCGCAATCCCAAGGAGTGGCCCAAACTGGCCCGCTGGTTCATCCAGCACAAGGTCTACTCACCCAACATGCGCTGGATCATCCAGGTGCCCCGGATCTAGTAAGTGAGGTGGCCTGCTGTCTGCCCATGCCCTCTGGGGACACAGCCTATCCCTCATGGGCTGCTGAGTCTGTACTATTGCTGGTGGGGCCGGTTCTGGTGCCAGCTTGGGCCTCTCCTCCCTAGGGATTTTCCCATAGTGCGGGGGTGGTTGGCAAAGTTGTCCTTGTGACACTTAAACTCATTCTTTGAAGAACAAGCCCATGCAAAACCTAGCAGGAACTACTACCCATCTTCTCAATGGGGTTTGGGGGTGGATTATCCTTTTGCGTGAGCCCCTGGGTATGAGTAACTTGATGGTGGCGTTGCTGGCACTGGATTTCCATGGCTAGGACTCAGATGACCACTGTCCTCTTCCATCTGGCCAATGTGGGGCTCATGGTCCCTGCGTGGGCCGGGATATATGGTTTAAGGGAACTCAACTCAGTGGAGGAGAAATTTGAGAACCAAGAAATTTCAGAACTCATCTCTCAGACCTTTGGTCAGCCTGAGTCCCAGCACCCCACTCCAGCATGGCCTCTAGCTTGGAAAAGCTCTCTGATGGGCATGGGTGGGCGTTGACCAATGCCTAGCATTGCAGAACTTGCTGGGAGTTGGAGAGGAGGGGAAGGACCTGTGTTCAAGCCACATCTCTGACTCTACTCCGGGTGTTTAGATGGAAACACAAGTGGCCTGAGGAAGCGATGGGGTTGCTCTCCCACAGACCAACAGGGCTGGTAGGTTCACTTTAATCAGCAAGTCTCTGCTTCCCCCCAGTGACATATTTAGGTCAAAGAATCTGCTGCCAAGCTTTGGGAAGATGCTGGAGAATATCTTCCTGCCCCTTTTTGAGGCCACAATCAACCCCCAGGATCACCGAGAGCTTCATCTTTTCCTCAAATATGTAAGTGTGGGTGGTGCTTCAGGTGATGTGCCCAGTGGTAAAGGGAAGAGAAAATTCCAAGTGGGTTGGGTCAGGCTTCCCTTCTCAGATCCTGTCACTCTGTGCCCCAGGCAGGGGTGGCCGATCCCAAGAAACTGAATTTCCAAAATAATGAGTTTGCTCCAGGTAGCGGAAGTCCCCTTCTCCTCAGGGGCAGCCCTGGGATGTGGATAGGGTGCCAGGAAGACAGCAGTGGGGAAAGACTGAAGAGTCGGTTCCTGGCTGGGTGGTTCTGGAAAGACTGGATTCTGTCCCCAGAAGTGCCCAGCAGCACCCTCAGGTCTTTAGAAATGCAGACAATCAGTGCTCTTGCTTTTACCTCATAACAATGGTCCTCACGTCTTGTCTGGTTGAGTACACAAGCCCGACAACATGCATTTATCTGGCTAGTTATGGGAGAGGGGAAGAAGGGATAGAGGAGAAGTTAACCAGAAAGGGTATAAGTGGGGCAGGACCTGATCCCTCCCTCTGGGTTCCCAGAATGGAGATGGCTGTAGACAGTGAGAAGCAAGTTCAGTACCCCATGGAGGTTCTGGGGGTCTGACAGGGAGGGAGGCAGGGAAGGTTCTGGAGAGCTGGGGGCATGGGAAGGGGTGATGGAGTCTCTGTGTGTGTGTGTGTAGGGGGCTGCTAGGAAATGTTTGGGCAGGCTGAAGGACGTCATTGAATTTATGTTTTAGACAAACACCATGCTGACTGTTGTATGGAGAAAGGCCGGGAACAGACGGTAGCTAAAGGTGAGGGAAAAGGGGCAAGATGAGAGCCAGGGGGCCTGCTCCAGCAGTAGAGACAGATGCCGGGGACTTGCACCAGCAGAACAGCTCACAGTTATTGAGTGTTTGCTGCCTGCCCAGTGATCCACACCATGACATGGTTTTGCCTCAGCTTCATGATTACCTGACTCCATGTCATTTTGTTGGTGTTCATGCTGGGCAGAATTATTACATGCTTGCTGTATGAAGCACTGTTAATGCTTCCACGGACTGTCTCATTTAATTCAGCCCAGTGAAGCTACTTGCTCCAATCTACATATGAGGAAATCACATGAGGCTCAAAAGTGGTAGAACTGGAATTCATATCCAGGTGTCTGATTCCCCAGCAGGTGTTATTACCCTCATGCTGTAGTGCCTCCCAAGTAGGAAAAGTGAGGCATATGCAGATGGCAGGCCAGGGCTTCTGGGCATGCAGTGGGCATGGTTGCAGCATCGACAGGACCTGGGCAAAGCCTGAAGGTGAGCCCGAGGGAAGAATCTAGGGTGCCTCCCCAGTGCCCGGCTTTGTGGGAGAGTGGACCCTGTGCCTTCAGAGGTCACTAGAAGTGGGGGAAAAGCACGCTTGGGGAGGAGGAGAAGTTGGGGATTGGACATATTTTGTGCTTGAGGCCCTCCATCTGTTGAATACAAAGCTGAGAAGAGGGACTGTTGTTACCTCCATGTCAGGCCCTGGAGAGTTCAGGTAAGGCACAGGGCTAGTGAGTACAGAGCAGGGCTCAAGGGCCTCCCTGGCCCCCAGACCCATCCAGACCATGCTGGGAGCTGTGGTGGCAGCCATGTCATTGCTTTTGACACGTGTTTCTATGACAGGGAAGATTCCGCAAAGACCCTCATGGTCCCTTGCTCCTCTGGGCACCTACTGCCCATATAGGAATGGCAGAGGCTGGCAGACCTGGCCAGGACTCCCCAGTTTGGGTCAGTTGTGGAGCAAGGTGGAGTCATTCAGAGGCTCCTTCCAAAGTGCTGTTGCGGCTGAGTAAAAGTGGGGGAGATGCGTTAGCAGAACTGCTCCTTTGTGCTGGCCGAGAGGCTGTATCTTCTGTAGGTACATGTTTGGTTAGGGGCTGGGAGCAGGTGACCAGGCAGCCAGTGACCAGGGTGGTGCCCCAAGGGGCAAAATTTGGGTCTCAGCTGAGGTGCAGCTACTGTGGAAAGACAGGAAGCTCAGAGGGAAGTTCCCAGGGAGGAGTTGGGGGACAGAGCACCTCCCTCCTGGGAACCACAGCTCACCCTTCAAGGGGCCCTCCTGGATGGGGCCCACCTTGACCTGTTTGTGAGGCACTGAGACTGGTTTCCTGTGGCCTCACCTGGTACATCCCAGGGGCATCCTCCACTCACAGCCCCAGAGACCAGACCCAGAGTCCATTTAGGTTCAGAGACTGGTTGTCTTGCGTAGGCAAGCTCCCTAAGCGTTTTGGGTCTGGTTTGTTCATAGTCAAGCCTTCCCTCACAGGGTGGATCTGAGTGTTATATTAGCTGATGTGTGGTAAGTGCATAGGGCCTGCTGTATAGTTGGCCTGTCCCATTCCCCCTCACAGCTGTTGTCACTGCTGCTGATGGCAATTTCTGCTAGCTACCCTGCAGTGTTGGCCTTCTCCTTGGCACAGCAGAGGGATGGGTGGTGGGTGTGGCTGGTCCAGTCTGAGTTTCCCCTCTTACCATCACCACTACCACACTAGGGCTTTGCACTCTCCAGTCTGGCCTTCTGGCTACTTTTAGAAGCCACAGAGGGACAGGTTATGGCATCGTCCCCACTTCCGATCCCTGGGAGGAATGTGGCCTCAGTTAGGCTATGGGGTCCCCAGCTGACGGATGAACCTGGGAGGCTTGGCCCCCAAGGCCTTTGGCAGCTCATCTGCCTCAGCTTGATGCAGGACCCCTCCTCCTGCCCAGGTGACAGGGTTTGACAGCGTGGATGATGAATCCAAGCACAGCGACCACATGTTCTCAGACAAGAGCCCCAACCCAGACATCTGGACCAGTGAGCAGAACCCGCCCTACAGCTACTACCTGTACTACATGTATGCCAACATCATGGTGCTCAACAACCTCCGCAGGTGGGTGAGCCCAGCCCCTGCACACACGTCTGTGTGCCCTCACACCTCACACCCGGGGCCATGCCCCAGCACACAACACAGGTCACAGTATTCACAGAGCCGTGCACACATGCAGGCATGCTGCTATGCCGCAGACATGATCGTACAACACAGCCAGACTTTATGCCCGTACACACACGTGTGCATACATATACCCACCAAGAGCTATGCGTGTATCTGTTCATCCCTGATATGATACAGACATGGGACATGCCAACACACACGCATGTTCTTTCCACCGCACCAATAGTGTGCACACATGCATCTATCCATGCAACCAATTATTGTATGTGACAGGCACTGTCCCAGGCACTAGACATCTAACAGAGAACAAAGTAGACTAAATCCACGCCCTCGTGGAGCTCACATCACTATCCTATCTGCACAGGCTCCCACCAGTGCTCACACACCCAGGGGATGTAAGGCGGGAGTTGGGTGCCCAGAGCAGCAGACACTGAGCTGTTCATCCTCACCCCCTTGCAAGTCTAGCCTCCCTCCTGCCCCTGCTGGGCCATGGGGCCTCTCTAGCTCAGCCTAAGCCAGTGCAGCCTGTGGAGGTTTCGGATGGACCATGATTGAGAGGAGATGGCCTGGTGTTGGGGTGGGGCAGTCCAGGCTGAGCTGCTGGAGGGAGGGGCTTAAGTTCTAGCTCTAGCTGACCTGCCCAGGGGTTTTGAATGCCTGACTCCGCCCTCTGGGTTTGCCCATTTTTATGACAAAGTGGTTGGACTCCATGGTTTCACATGGCCTTTGCTGCTCTGAAGGTCTGTGAATCTAGGCTACAAGACCTGGTAAAGAGGGGAAGGTCAGTAGTGGACGGGGACACAGCAAGTTCTCTTTCTACCACTAGGTCCCCTTTCTGTTCCCCAGAGATGGCATCTTTTGGTTCTGAAGATCACTGGACCTGGCTCTCTGTATTTTGGAGGGTGGGGTGGTAGTTTCCAGAGTGCCCTGTGTCAGCTGTGTTGACTCTCCCACGGGTGACTGTCTTCCCTGGAGTAGGTCCTGAGCTAGGAGTACATGCCCCAGGCCTGTGCGGCCCTACGTACAGTGGACCAGGGGTCCTTACTGACTAAGAGCCTCACTTCTGCAGGGAACGAGGCCTGAGCACTTTCTTGTTCCGGCCTCACTGTGGAGAGTCTGGCTCCATCACCCACCTGGTGTCTGCGTTCCTGACTGCTGACAACATTTCCCATGGGCTACTCCTCAAGAAGGTAACCAGACCACTCACGGAAACCTGCCCTGCAATGATGGTCCTGCCATGGGCTCCCCTGGGGAGGAGTGGGATCGATTGGGCTCCTGTCTGCCCTCTGGGAGGCTCTGGCCAGTGACGTTAAAAGGCTGGCGCCTTTTTCTGGGTTGGGCTGTCTGTAGTCATCTTGGTTTCATATTTATCATATTTAATTATGAAAAGAATATAATCAAACATATTGCAATTTGGATCTTCCAAAAGATGGAGAAATGGAAAAAACAAACATTATTGCAATTACTTTAAAAGAAATAGCCATTATTAGCTTTTTGGGATTTCTAATTCTCATCTTTTTTTTTTTTTACCAGAGCAGATTTCGAATGTGCTTATTATGAGCACAGATTTTGTTTTGTTTTGGTTCTACTTTGTCCTTTAACTTTATATAACAAGCATTTTTCTGTGCTGCAACATTTATGCTCCTCATCCTAAAGGCTGTTGGAAGGATGGCCCACCACTTGGATGGTCTATAATTGATTCAGCTAGTCTCTGATTATTCGACAGAGTCTATCAAATTTTTGCTTGTGTAAATAATACAACCACGAACTCTGCCCATTTGGTCTTCTCCATATTTTGGATCACTTCCATAAGAAAGATGTTTGCTCAAGCTCCTCTGGTGCCTCTTGTGTCCTGGGGAGGTCTAATTGTGTGTCACAATTCCGTGGGCGGAGGGTGTTACATCAGAAAACCACTCCAGCCCAGTCAGGTCTGCCCCTTCCCATCTCCGAGGAGCCAGAGTGTTTACAGACTCATCCTGGGTGTTTGTGGTCAAAGCAACATAACAAAAGACCAGCATCTCCTGGGCTGACCCACTGGGGGCAGTACCTGGGGGAGGGGAGCAGAGTATGTAGCCTGGGGTCAGTTTGGAGCCTTGCAGCTGCCTTCTTGCCCTGAGCTGTGCCTTGTCTGGAGCCAAGAGGGCGAGCACCCAACAGTAGGTGGAGGGCAGCCCAGGAGGAGAGGGGCATGTGATGTATCAGATGAACATAGAGGTGGGGAAGGGGAGGTGGGGATCTGGGTCTGTTGGCTTCAGGGAGCTCTGTTACACAGACACTAGCCGGACCTGGTTTCCACTGATGAATGCTCCTTCCCTCCCTTCTCTGGCCCTTGTCACCTGAGTTTGGTGGTTCTTTTGCAGAGTCCGGTGTTGCAGTATCTCTACTACCTTGCTCAGATCCCCATTGCCATGTCTCCTCTTAGCAACAACAGTCTGTTCCTTGAATATTCCAAAAACCCTCTGAGGGAATTCCTGCACAAGGGACTCCATGTTTCTCTCTCCACTGACGACCCCATGCAGTTCCACTATACAAAGGTGAGGATGTTAGGTGCCCCAGCCAGCCCTGGTCTGCCCTCCCAACTGCACACACTGGAGCACACACTCAGTTCTGCTTTTGGGGTGGGGTTGGTGCCCAGTGAAGGCAAGAGATAAGCTCCTGGGGAGCAAAAAGTGTTTCTTCCAGGAGCCCTGTCTTTGGAGTCCTTGAACCCATGAAGGCACAATTTTATTTTTTTGCCTTCTCCATTTTCCCTTTCTTTGGCATTTACTATCTCCATGATGTTGGTAAAGTTACTTGATCTCTATCTTATTCCTCTTCATCTGTAAAATAGGGATGAAATTGTCTCTATGTCTACCTCTGCTTTATTGTGAGGATCCATTAAGATAATGAACCAGAGTCTAACAGAGTGTCTGAATATAGCATGTATTCAAAATGTTAACATTTTAATACTATTATTATTATTATTATTAATTATTATTATTCTACTCTGGATCTGTAGGGCCAGGAAAGAGGAAAGGAAAGGCAATATCATGCATGGGGACCAGCCATTGATTAGTAAAAACAGAAGTGCCCGAGTCGTCTAGGACAGGCTCTCCAAGCTTTTGGTCTCAGGACCCCTTTATAAGCTTTAAGAATTAAAGGCCCTCGGAAAGCTGTTGATTACATAAGCTATATCTAGTGATATTTAAGTGTGTTAGAAACTAATTTGAAATTGAAAAATATTAACTCATTTAAAACTAACATTAACAAGGTTGTGTGTGTCTGGGGGTGGCTCAGTTGGTTAAGCATCTAACTCTTGATTTCAGCTCAGACCATGGTCTCACCATTCGTGGGATTGAGCCCTGCATTGGGCTCTGCACAGACAGTGTGGAGCCTGCTTGGGATTCTCTCTCTCTCTCTCTCTCTCTCTCTCTCTCTACCCCTCCCCTGCTCATTCTCCGTCTCCCAAAATAAATACATAAACTTAAAAAGTAACATTAACAAACATACCAAATGTTAACATAAATAGCAATTTTTATGGAAACTAGTCATATTGTCCAAAAGCAATCGGTTGTGATGCCTTGTTTTTTATCAAAGTATATGAAGAAAATCTTGCCTCACAAAGGTACATAGTTGGAAGAGGGATGACCTTTCAAAAGGCCTTCAGGACCTTGGATCACATTTTGAGAACTGCTGCTCTAGGTTACAGAGGCAGTGGGGGTGTCCGAGCAGTAATGGGAGAGCTTATGATCGATGGTAGACATTTCACATCCTAGGAGGTAAGGCAGAAAGCACAGCTCAAACCCAAATCCTTTTGGGATTACTGTCTCACTACTTGGTAATTTCTCATTCTTATTTAACGTTCCAGCTTTGCTCTTAATACTTTATTCAGATTCACTTTTATTTTGGGGCAATCTTAAGAAAGTGATGTTAAATAAAAAGAAAAGCTACAAAGCAGGTACTAAACATGTACACGCCCAGGGTGATTGTCGCAGTGGAACAGAGGCTGGCATCCGCATGACTTCACAGGGCTTCAAACATGTGCTGGCCAACAAATCAACGTGGAGGGGTTCTTTGACATATCTCTTTGGAAACCTGAGAATTCACCAAAGATGATCTTACGAGTTCATAATTTAAGGGGGTGGGAATGTTGTTTGGTTTTCCAGGTGGCAGACATTAAAGAAAAATTAGATCTGCAATGTCTGTCTGATGTTTCTAGCTTTGGGAATATGTGAAGGATTGAAATGGATATCCTACCATCTCATATATTTGCTTTTGGGGGGGGCGGATCTAGGAAGCACTTATGGAAGAATATGCAATTGCCGCTCAAGTGTGGAAGCTGAGCACGTGTGACCTGTGTGAAATCGCCAGGAACAGCGTGCTGCAGAGTGGCCTCTCCCATCAGGTATGGTGTGTGATGGCACTGCCTTCTGTCCCTCTTATCCCTTCAACACACATACAATGGGTGCCTGCTGCATGTTAGGCACTTTCTAGGCTCTGAGATCCGTGAGGATGACAAGCAGGGTGAACGCTGAAACTCTCTAGGGGAGACCCCTGAATTTTCAAGGCTGCTCTTTCACCCTTTCACACCTCAAACATGACCTCCTCCGAGAGACCCTCCCTGATCACCATTCTACCACAGCCACACACTTGCCATCATTCTCCAGCCCTTTAATCTGTTTTTCTTCATAACATTTATTACTACTGACATTGTAATATGTAGTTATGTGTTTTCCCGTCTTTTCTTCCAGAATGTAAGTTCCATTAGACGGTTTTGTTCAGCATTATACCCCTAGGGCATAGAATAGTCCCTGGCACATAGTAGGCACTCGGTATTTTTTCGATAGTGAATAGTACCTACACTGAGTAAAACATTGTAGGGATGGGACCTGGACATCGGTAATTTTTTTTATAGTTCCCTAGGTGATTCTGATGTGGAGCCAGGGTTGAGAACCATTTCTCTACGTGGTGTCTTAGGCTCCTGGGTACCTCCCTGGGGTGGTGTCACTGGTACAGTAAGAAGCCGCATCGGTGCTGCTCTTATTGGATGCTGATGCAGAGAAGAGCTAAACGTTCATGATTCAATTGTGCAGACCCGCTTCCTAAGACTGTCCCTGTCAGCTCTCAGGAGGGACTGAGAGTCTTCTTGCCTTCATCTTGCCTTCTTCATTGCCAGCAGCTCCTGGAGGTCTTATCTTTTTCTTGTGGTCAAGGAAAGCATAGTCAGAAATGAAGGGAATGAGTGTGGGCATCAGGGTGACATGCTCGAGCACATGGGCCAGCAGGAATTTTTAAGAACCCTGTGGGGAACGATGTCCTGGTGAAGGACCAGCTTCAGGGGACTGGTTTGATTTGGTGTGGCTAATGTCAAAGCTGCCGTAGGGATATAGAAAATAAACCTAAGGTATATGGTTTCATTTGTACTTCTCTGGTTCCACAGGAGAAGCAAAAGTTTCTGGGACAAAATTATTATAAAGAAGGACCTGAAGGAAATGATATCCGAAAGACAAATGTTGCTCAGATTCGGATGGCGTTCCGATACGAGACCTTATGCAATGAGCTCAGCTTCCTGTCTGATGCCATGAAATCAGAAGAGATCACAGCTCTGACCAAATAGGTCCAGCAGTGGACAATGCATTTTAACTTTCTGGTTTAATTTCAAGTTTGCTGCGATTAACAGTGGTCAAGATACCAAACTAGGACTGTCCTCCATGTAGAGGATGCCTCTGACTAGTGATTTCGGTTGTACTGTTCACTTTAAGATCTAACATGCCCACTTCTGTTAGTATTTCTGAGTAGTAGATGGTGACTCCTCCTTGGGGATCTGGGAGCTGGACACTTGTCTGTACTCATTCCTAATTTTCCAAATATGTCTCTTGAAACAGCTAGTGCTTGCATTGTTGGGGCCAGGATCTTGCAAGGTCCAGTGCCTACTGACATGAGGTCTGTGTGGTTTTCTGCCAAAATCCTCTATAGACCCTGCAGGCTAGTTGGTAGTTGTTCATTTCAGCCTCTGGCTGGCTGCCTTAAACAAAATCAATTTCAAAGCTCCCTTTCATAAAGGAACTACTTTGAGAGAATTAAAATAGAAAATTTCCTTCTTGACAATTTGCATTTTTTATGTATTTCTTAAAATGTTTTACTTAGCCCTCCTATTTAGGAAGCCACATACGCACATTGAACCAATCGCTTCTGTTCTGTGTCTTGGTTTTCTCATCTGAAAAGTACGGGTTTGGACTAGATGAGTAGTTCTCAAATGTTCTGTGAATGCCCCCCATCCTGGACCACTTCAGGAGGAGGGGGAGGGCAGGGGGAGTGAGGTTCTGGATGCCACTTTCTTCAAAGCAACTCTTTCATCACTTTTACACTGGGGCTTCTACATATTTTCATTTGAACTACGGACTTTGGAAAACATAGGATTAGATGATCCCTGTTCCTTTTGGTTCTAATATTTTGACTATAGCCCAATTACCATTTTACTTATGAAAAGTTAGGGCCAGAGAGGTGAAATTTGCTTAAGGTCACACAGCTAATAAGTAATAGGACCAGAACTACTTTCCCTACTCCTCCTAATCCAGTCCTTTTCCCCACTGTTCCATTAGGCCTCACAGATGTTAAATTTTACCAGTGTAACCTGTGCATTTTTTTAAGGTGAAATTTCTCCCTTACCTAACATGCAGACTTCTTTAGAAGATATAAGTGGTCCCAGGGGCCAGGTAGAAATTATTTTTAAGACCAAACTGAATTTAAGCTTTACCAATGTACTCTTCATCTGTGTTACTAGTGCCTGGTACATAGTAGGTGCTCAATAAATGTACATTGAATAACTGAATGAATTTCTCTTTTGGCAATTTTTTTAAGGATATGTGCTCCAAGTATGCAACAAGCTGCTCAAGGACCTTTCTATTTCTGTGGGCAAATGCAGATTATGACAAGCCTTTCTAAATTATTATAGACTTAGAAGAACTCTATTTTTGCCTGTGAAGATGCTTATTTGACTTTAGATGGTCTTGTCCTGTGACTTTATAATGCTTATCCCCTCTACCGATTAACTCAGCATATGGAACAATAAATGTAGTCTTTTTATTAGGCAGACATGTATGCTATCTTCCAGCTAATGATGAAACTAACTGAAAACCCAGTATTTATCTTACACATTCATTATTTTTGAAAAGGCCCCATTTGTATACATTTGTCCTAACTCAGCAATTATTGTACAGTTTTTAATTGTCATTTTATCTGTACCAAGTATTTGTTTTTAATTATTAAATAAATGTCTCAATAATTTAAAACTATTTCAAGTTAATACTATTTAAAGCAAAACAAATGAAGAAACAAAAAGCAGAATCAGACCTATAAATAGAGAACTGATGGTTGCCAGAGGGAATGGGGTGGGAGCATGGGTAACACAGGAAGGGGAGTGGTAGACACAAGCTTCCAGTTATGGAATAAGTCACAGGAATAAAATGCACAGCACCGGAAATAAGTCAATGATATTGTAATAGCACTGTATGGTAACAGATGGTAGCTACACGTGTGGTGAGCATAGCATAACATACAGAGAAGTTGAATCACGATGTTGTACACCCAAAACTAATGTAGCCTTGTGTGTCAACTATACTGAAATAAAAACAATTTTTAAAAAAGATTGGGCATCATGAAAAGTTATAAGTAACAACTACCAATTTATCTTTTACTAAGACTCAGACATAGATGACGTTTATAATGAATACTCAAAAATTTTAAACTGAAGCTCACCAGACCCAGAAGGTGGACCTTTGCTACCTTTTTTCTCTAATTTCTGGCCTGTTACAGTTCCTGAGTAAAACCACACGTGTTCCCTTTCCCTGGATATTACTTTAATCTGTTCAGCCACCATGTATTCGATTTTACCTGTCCTGCAAACTTTTCAGACACCTTTTTCGGTAGCGCTTTGCTCTTTTATCTCATCACTGTACCTAATTGGCTTTGGCCTTTTGCAGGGGCGTGGGGTGGGTGGGGGATGAATCCCTACTTTCTTTTGTGTTCACAGGTGGAATCAAAGGCTATTGTATACTAGCCCATGTTTGTAAAAGAACAAATTTCGAAGCAGGTTATCCCTTGCTATAAAAGCCTCAAGTTCATGTATGTGTCACTCCAAACTGCATTGTGGAGATGATCAATAACATTGCTCTTTGCCACATGAAAACCAATCACAGCTCCTGGGTTGGTATGTACCAAGGTGAGTCCTGGGCCTTTACTTCCTTTTATCTTGAATTAAAGCAGAGTTGAAAGCACATCTCTCTGGCTTTCTCTTTACTAGTTTCTGAGTCCTCCACTGGAATATTCATCTTTTTTTGGATTTATACACACGATTGAAGGAGATAGATTGGTAATACACCTAAGCACACAATACCTGAACTATGACTGTTATAAAGAACAAGGGTAACTAACTACAATGAAAGGAATACTAATCAGAAAAACATAGTTGCTTGGAAATTTAAAAATCCTCAACCTTTAAATAAGTATTTTATCAGAAAGATCGAGGATGCCAGAGAGTAAGACTATAAACAGTTGCAAGATTATCAAAATGTATCTCTGAGGAGGCTTATGTCTTTTGGTACCAAAATGTGTACTTCTCCAGGATGTTGTACATCAGTAAATTGAAATATAAACTGCCATTCCTTCTTATAAATGGCTTTCCTCTTCTCAGCACTAAGATTCTAACATGCTTTTCTAATTATACTCTTTAACTTTGGAAATGATTTTACAAGAACCACAAAAAACCACTGTAGGGTGGAGTATTTTATCTTTTTCCTGTCCAACAGGGTAAATAAGACATGAGAACAAATGAAAATCTGTTGTCTGATATGTATATTATATTGTCATCGTGCTGCCCATCATAAATGGGAGTGATCAGCTGACTTCCCTAATCTCCAAGCAGTTTTCTTATTCCTCAATAGACAAAGTAAGCTTGACTTAAGAAAGAAAAAAAAAAAAAAAACAGTTAAAAATGCAAATTCTTTGGACTGCCTTTTAATGAATCCAACTTTCCACTGTTAATCACAGAAACAAAAGATAATTTCAAGCAGCCTTATTACCCAGATATAGATTAGGTATAAGGAAGTTGAGTTCAATTTGAAATGAATTTTAAAACATAGGACGCAAACATCACAACTCCCCAGAGCACAATACAAAATAGTCCTCTAAGGAATATAAACATTTAGTATAGAAGAATGTGAAACTACGTAAGAAAAGAGTCTCTTCACTTAGCTAAAATTTACTTGCTAAAGATTATTTATTGCACAATATATCAGTTTGTCCTAAGAATAAAGCAGATACTATTATTCTCAACTTCTAAATTCAGTACGTAGTCAAATACATTTTCTCAAACTAAAGTTCTACAGCATCACAATATGAGTAAACTCTTTGTTACTGAGTTAGGATAGGGAAAACATTTTAACTTCTAAAACAAATTCCTTAGAGTTCATGAAAACATTTCACAAATCCTAGAAGGCACACATTTATTTCCTATCATAGTAAGTGCATTTAAGTACTTCATATTTAAAAAAGACAAAGCTGTACAGAATACAAAAAGTGTACATTTTATCCATGAAACAAATTTACAACTTTTATGATTAGTTATAATAGTAGAACCTACCTAACATTCACATCTAAAGAATTATCACCCAGTTAATGCAGTAGGCAAAAACCTGTGCTCATTGATTTAATAAGACTAACAAAAACTAAGAACTTTCTACTTCACAGTAGATCAGTTAGTGTCTTGGAGCTCATATTGGAAAGTAAAAAGGTTTGGGCAATATCAGGTCGTTGGGCTTACTGTTAAATAATTCCTTGAAAGGTGAAGGATTCTGGGGGATAAGATCATTGGCTATACCTGGAAAGTTCCAAAAACATGTAAAGCAACTTTGTTCATTTTCAGAAACATTCTTCAATTAGGCAATCTGAGTTAGACTCAGCAAGTCTAATCCAAAAGGACAATTTAAAATCTTAGAGCTGGAAAAGATCTCAGAGATCACCTATCCCAAGGTTTTCAAAATCTGTCCCATGGGATACTAAGACTTTGGGGAGGAGATTCAGGGTTCTACAAATCTGACTTGAATTAAAAAATTTTTGGTGGGGGCGGGGGGTTCCTGGGTGGCTCAGTCGGTTAAGTGTCTGATTTTGGCTCAGGTCATGATCTCGTGGTTTGTGAGTTTGAGCCCCACGTCAGGTTCTGTGCTGACAGCTCAAAGCCTGGAGCCTGCTTCAGATTCTGTGTCTCCCTCTCTCTCTGCTCCTCCCCTGCTCGCATTGTCTCTCTCTCCCTCAAAAATAAACAAACATTAAAAAAAATTCATTTAAAAAATAACTCCCATCATACAACTACATTACTAAATAAATTCGAATATCCTGGATACCACCAATGCATTAATACATGTTTTTATTGGTTGACTTTATAATATTTATTGTGGTATATAGTTATATAAGGAAATTTATATTAATAAAATATGACTTTTATATAGAGGGGTAGTGTGTGTGGGTATATAGCATGTATGTGTAGGGGTTCTGAGTAAGATTTTACCTGGGGGGAAAAAAAAGTTCTACTGCTAAAATAAAGTGTAAAAAGCACAGATAACATCTCAGTTTCTAACGTAGGAACCTACAAACCAGCAGCAGGGACTTTCTCAAGGTCACACAAACCATCAAGCACATTGCCAGGTGGATATGATAGAGCCCCTCGTGCTCCACAGTGGTGTTTAGCTATTTGGTCCTGGGCTGTCTCCATCATGAATGTCAACCAATTAGTTACCAATATTTTGGGGGTAAAATCAAGCTATCTTTGGTCAGACATTTTTGGGAGGGAAATGAATTATTTAATTTGCATGCCTATTAAAATCCTGATATCCAGGGGCACCCAGGTGGTTCAGTTGGTTAAGTGTCTGACTCTTGATCTTGGCTCAGGTCATGATCTCGCAGTTTGTGGGTTTGGGCCTGTGTCAGGCTCTGTACTGACAGCACAGAGCCTGTTTGGGATTTTCTCTCTCTCTCTGTCTCTCTGCCCCTCCCCTGCTTGCTCTCTCTCTCAAAATAAATAAATAAACTTTAAAAAATAGTTTAAAAAATCCCAAAATCCAAAAATTCTGCCATCATTAAGCAGCAACTTAAATTGTGTACTTTGGTATTTTGGAAAATAGTAATATTTGCAATTATGCATAATAAGTCAAAAAAGTTACATGGAATGTTAATGTATCTTTTAAAGGAGACATCAGGTTCTAGTTTTATTATATGCTAATATGTTAATGCTTAACATAAAACAAAAAGTTTACTTTATAAGCAAAATTTTTGAAAAATGAAGTGTCACTAAAAATCATAATTCCATTATGACTATACTCTCTGAGTATTTCAAAGGAAGTACAGTGAAACAGTAGAAAGCCAAATTATCTCCTGATTTTCAGAGGTGTTCATGGTACACGTTTAAAAGGCTGTACCCTATGTTCTTCTCACTTAATGACATAAGAAATTTAAAGACTTTGAGACTTCAGAAAGATGCCTTCAAGTTAAGAAAATAAAGGCACCATGAACCAATATTGAATGATTTACCATAATTTGGAAATACAAAATTCAGGATCTGTGAAGAAGAAAAATTTCCTTCTGAAACTCCAAGATGCAAGAGCATTATCAAAAGCTATTTAGAACAGTTTTCCAACTATGGGAAAGCATTTCCAGATCAGCCAAGAAGATTCCCCAGCAGAAATCCATTTACAAGGCGAAGTCACGCCCAGCTTTATAGTCCTCACCCAAATTACACAGCATGGAAAAAAAAAAAGACTTTTAAGTAAAAAACATGTAGTTCCAAAAACACATTGCTACAGTTATGAAATAATTGTGGATCGTTTCAAGTAAAAATTATTAAAGGAGCAATAATTAACCACAAGGGGGCATACACACTCCTTAGATTCCAGCAGAAAGACTAAAGTAGTAACCTGCACTTTGATATACTCTACATTTTCAGTCACTTCAAATTTTCTCTCAGATGGCTACACTTTTTAACATTCAAAGTTTATTTTAAACCTAACTAAATAGATCCCAGAATACTCCTGCCCTGAAAAATAGTGTTTCAGAAGTCTCTGGAAATGTTGCTGTTACTTCAGCAAAGGATTCAAGAGCAATTAGTTCTAATATATATTAGAACAGATAAATAATAGAAAAATATGGTCTAAAACAGTAGCAAATTTTAGTTTACTATAAATGGAAGACATAGCAAGTTTATCAAAAGAAATGGGACAAACTGTCAGAACAGCGAAAATAAGAGGGTAGGGAAAATTGATATCTCTGCGTCTGTGCCACAATATCCCTGCATTCTTCCCCCATGACCAAAGTGTTTGCAGCTTGTAATAGCAACAGAAGACCTTCACCCCAAGGTCATGGTATAAGGGGCTGGCCTGCCTCATCAGCCATGTTAAGAATATAGTTAGCCATATCATCTTCAGTGGGTGCATCTGACACCACCCAAGATTCATTTGCTCCAGTCATCTGTAGGCGACAAATAGGGCAATTCCTGTGTCGATCACTCCTATCAGAGAAGTCAAATAAAGAACAGTTTGTTTTTAATTCTTTAAAAAAAAAATAGGTGTGTTTGAAAAGTAATCCATGTACATGGTTTAAAAAAAAAGTAAACAGCATAAAAGTATACAGTAAAAAATAAATCTCTCCTTCCCACTCCAATCTTTAATTCTTATCCTCAGGGGCAACTACTGTTACCAGTTTCTTATATATTCTTCTAGAGATAGACTACACATGATTAAGCTTGTGTGTATATATACATTACTGCCTTTTTTACTTGTCAATATATCTTTTTTTTTTTTTTTTACTTGTCAATATATCTTATAGGCCATTCTGTGTTAGTACATGTTAGAGCTGTCTGTTCTTTTTAAACATACACTGTGTGGACAGGCCATAATTCACTTAACTCATCTCCCACAGAAGGACATTTAAGTTTTCCCCTATCTTTTACAGCTACAAACTGTAAAAGATACAGTTAGGGGGATGGAAGCATTCAAGGTTTAAAACAGAAGATGAAACTTACATGTAGAATAATTTTTCTGACAGGGAAAAAACATATATGATCACTTAAATGAGATTATGTTTTCCACAGGGATTTTTCTGCCTTGACAAATATTATTTTGGAAATTTCAAAAATACCACATTTGAGCCAGAAACATGTCATGCAGGGAAAATGTTTTTCTCCTCATTTCTCAGTGAAATCTGAGACCAAAGTAATTAAATTATATCAATTGCTCTTTGGCTTTTGTGCAAAAATTTAGAAATCTGTTCCAAAAACTATGTGAAAGCTAGAGCTGGCATATATTATTCAGATTCATTTCTGGTTCCTCAGAGATATTTTATAAGATAATAATGTGTTCTCTTCTGTGCACAAAAGTCTCAATTTTAAGAGTCAACTTCCGTTTCTGGCCAATAGGGACCAGATTTATCTTCCCACTTAAAACAATGAAAACACTGGAAAAATACATGAAACAAGGCTTTCAACACTGGACATCATCAGATAACACAGGACAATAATCCCTGGGGATGAGAAGCAAAGAAGGTGAGCCCTATAATTGCCCCAGCTTATTGTCTTGAGAGCCTTCAGGCTGTAGAGCAAGCAGGAGAAACCCAGATGGAGCCTGGCAGACTCTCTGAGTTGAAGAGACACAGCTGAGACTCTTGGGAGGCCAAGGCAGCTAGAGTTCACAGGGCAGAGTACTGAAGTACTTAACTGCAGAAAGTTACACAAAGGGAGAAGTCTGGAATCTACTGAAGGTCTCCTTAGGATATATTCAGCAGAGTTATGATCAGTGTGTGCATGTGAGGCTCAGGAATCACCCAAAAGAATGTGAAGGAACACTACCCAAAACTCACACAGGGCCTGGGATATTGCCTGCTTTCACCAGACAGACTGGAAAACCTCGTAACTCATGGAGCATTGAGCAGAGTACTCTGAAGGGTCCCCTGAAGGCCTCATTAGTGGGACATAATTAGCTCTCAACTAAACACTGCTCTGGTCCTGCCTAACAAATCATAAAAGCAAGACCCAAAAGGATCAAACTGTTCTAAGTAACTATATTCCAGAACAAAGCTCAAGGATATTTATAGGAATACAAAAATATCCAGTACCCAAAAAGGTAAAAATCACAGTGTCTGGCACCCAGTCAAGAACTACCAGGCATAAAAAGAAGCAGAAAAATACAAGCCCAAATGAAGAGGAAAAATCAATCAAAACCAATCCAGAGCAGACACAGATGTTAGAATTAGCAGGGAAAGAAAATTAATGGTTATAACAATCATATTCTATGTATTAAAAACACTAGAGGAAAGACCAAACATTTGAAGTAGAGAGATAGAAGATATTAAAAACATTTTTTTAATGTTTATTTATTTTTGACAGAGAGAGAGACAGAGCATGAGCAAGGTGGGGGGGGGGTGGTGCGGAAAGAGAGAGGGAGACCCAGAATTCTGAGCTGTCAGCACAGAACCCGATGTGGGGCCCGACATCACGGAGAGTGAGATCATGACCTGAGCCGAAGTTGGATGCTCAACTGACTGTGCCACCCAGGCGCCCCAAGATATGGAAGATATTTTAAAAACTCAAACTTCTTGACATGAAAACTATAATGTCTGCAATAAAAAATACACTGGATGGGATTACTGACAAATTAGACATTGCCAAAAAAAAAGATTGACAAATTTGAAAAGATCTAGCAATGTTAACTCTCCAAAATGAAAACATACAGAAAATGATTTTTAAAAGGAAAAGAGCAACAGTGAGCTGTGGGACAACTTTAAGTGGTCTAATATATGTGTAACTTGAGTCCTAGGAGAAGAGTGAGAACAAAAATATATTTAAGAAAATAATGGCTGAAAATTTTCCAAAATTGATGATGCAATAAACCTACAAATCCAAGGAATTCAGTGAACACTAAGCACAAGGAACGTGAAGAAAACTACTAGAAGGCATATCATAATCAAACTTCTCAAATCAATGATAAAAAAAAAAACCCTTAAAAGCAGCCAGAGGAAAAAAAGGCATATTATCTAGAGAGGAAACAAAGATAAGAATGATAGCATATTTCTCATAGGAAACAATGCAAGAAAAATGAGGGTGGAGCGAGAGCAACATCATTAAAGTCCTGAAAGAAAAAATAGTATTAGTCTAGAATTCTATACCCAGAAAAAATATCTTTGAAAAACGATGTTCAGACACTCAAGAACGTTCTATGGAATCTACAAAAAAGCTATCAGAACTAATAAATGGGTTTAGTAAGGTTGTAGGATAAAGGATTAATACACAAAAATCTATTGCAGTTTTATATACTAGCAACAAATGATCAGAAATTGAAATAAAAAATACTCTTAAAATAGCCTAAAATACAAAATAATTAGAGATAAATCTATCAAAGATTTATAATACTGAAAACTACAAAAATTGATGAGACAAGTGAAAGAGCTGAATAAATGGAGAAATACACTGTGATTGTGGACTAGAAGACTTAATGTTGTTAAGAAGTCAACACTTGCCAAATCAGTCTATTTATTTGATGCAATTTTAACCAAAATCCTTATAGCTGTTTTGAAGAAATTGACAGTTGACTCTAAAACTCATTTTGAAATGCAAAAGAACTAGAATAGGCAAAACAACTTTGACAAAGAAGAACAAAGTTGGAGGACTAACATTCCCTGATTTTAAGACTCAAAGCTACATTAATCAAGGTAGTGTGGTATTGTTATGAAATAAACAGATCAATGGAACAGAAGAGAATCCAGAAATAGACCCATGTGTATTTAAACAAATGATTTACAATAAAGGTGAAGGGGCAATTAGTGAAGGAAAGATAGTCTTTTCAGTAAAATGTGCTGAAGCAACTAGATAGCCATAGGCAAGAAAAGAATTTTGATCAATACCTCACATCATATACAAAAAATTAACTCAAAACGGATCATAGATATAAATGTAAAACCTAAAATTATAGAGCTTCCAAAAGAACAGAGGAAAATCCTTGTCACTTTAGGTTAGACAGATTTCTTAGATATGACACTAAAATCACTATGCTTAAATAACAAACTGATAATTGGACCTCATCAAAATTAAAAACTTCTACTCTATCAAAGACATTCTTAAGAGAATGAAAAGGCAAATCACAAAGTGGGAGAAAATATTTTCAAGTCAAATATCTGATATGTATTCATAATATAGAAAGAACTCTAAAACTTAATACCAAAACAACCCAATAAAGAAATAGGCAAAAGATGTGTGTGGGCACTTCACCAAAGACAGACAGGTGGTAAATTAACATATAAAAAGATGCTCAACATCATCAATCAGTAGGGAAACGCAAACTAAAACTGCAATGAGATACCACTACACATCTGTTAGAATGGCTAAAATAAAAGGACTGACCATACTTACCAGAGGGGAGGAGAGTAGGGGGATGGGTAAAACAGGTGAAGGGGATTAAAAATACACTTCTTTTGATGAGCACTAATATATGGAACTGCTGAATCACTATATTATACAGCTGAAACTAACATAACACTGATGTTAACAACACTGGAATTAAAGAAACAAAAAAACGAAAAACAAAAACAAAAACAAAACTGACCATACTAAGTACTGGCAATGTTGTGGAGCAACTAGAATTGTCATACACTGCTGGTGGCAGTGCAAAATGGTACAACCACTTTTGGGAAACAGGAGGCAGTTTCTTTAAAAGGTTAAACATATACCCACCATATGATCTAGCTATTCTACTTCTAGGTATTTAACCAAGAGACACCCAAAATACATGTCCATAAAAAGACTTGTCTACAAATACATATAGCAGCTTCATTTGCAATACCTAAAAATTGGAAGCAATCCAATGTCCATAATGGGTGAATAGATAAGTAAACTGTGGTATACCATACAATGAACACTACTCAGAAAAAAAGGTGGGGGGGGGGGGGGACTACTGATAGCATGCTATAACATGGATAAATCTGAAAATAATTCTATTGAATGAAGAAGAAAAGAGTGCATGTTATATAATTTCATTTAAAAAGATTCTAGAAAATCCAAATTATTTTATAATGACTAAAAGCAGATTAGTGGTTGTCTGGGGACTGGAAGTGTTGGGAAAGAGACTTTACAGTGGGGCACAAAATAACTTTTGGGGTGATTTGGGGAGGATAAATTTGTTCATTGTGATGACATTTTTTATGGGTGTATATATGTCAAAACACCAAACTGTACTTTAAATATATGTAGTTTATTGTATGTCAGTTATAAAGTCACCTAAATGCTTGATTTTTATTTTGTAAAATAACGTGCTTGACTAGCTGATCTCTAAAGTTCTCTCCAGGTCCAATAATCTAATATTCAAGGATTCATATTATTCCTTTTAATCATATATAGAGGCAAAATACAGAAATGAGGACAAAAATGAAGAAAAAGGGAAGCTTGTGATTCTAGACTCAAGTCAGGCACAAATCTTACAGCAAAAGTAAAATGCCAAAATTAAGATACACTGCCACATTTCATAAAGTTAAAGTATAAAAATGTTTTTAACCAGAAGAGGAAGCATGTTATACAATCCAAAGTACTAAAGAACAAAATCTTTTACACTTAACTACACTATTATTGTATCCTTTGAAGTTTATTCATGTACTTTTCCATTTGATCTGTGCCCATCCCTTGAAGGCAGCAGATAACTTACCATTTATCAATGCACTTCTGACAAAAGCTGTGAGCACAAGGCAGGATGAGGTCAGCTCGACCATCCATACAGATACAACACTCCTCCTCGTCAGTCAGCTGCTTCACCCTGCAGTGTGAAAACGGAGCTAGAGCAACAATATTCTCTGCTGTCATTGTGCTTTAAACTTTGTCTCCAGTGCCTTAGAACGCATTATCAGCATCTGTGTGCCCTCAGCATGAAGCAAAACATGACTCAGGCAAAATAAGACTAAATTAACATCACTTTTAGGGACAGCAAACATTAGGGAAGAAGTACTAAGAGGGACAAATTTCATAAAGAAAGACTGGATAATAGATGAACACTGTGATGATCAAAAAGAATACATAAACTAAAACTGGAAATACTCAGGTCTTTCTGAAGATAATAGGCCCTTTTGTTTTTAAATTTTTTTTTAATGTTTATTTTTGAGAGAGAGAGAGCGCGCGTACGTGCGCTTGTGCACGAGGGGGGGAGGGGCATAGAGAGAGGGAGACACAGAATCTGAAGCAGTCTCCAGGTTCCACGCTGTCAGCTCAGAGCCCTATGTGGGGGTAGGGCTCAAACTCATGAACCGGAAGATCGTGACCTGAGTCAAGGTTGGACTGGGCCATACAGAGGCCCCCATATTAGGTCCTTTCAATTATATCACATTTACATAAATGAATTCGACCGACAGAAGATTTATTTGCCATGTAGGATACAAAGCTCTTTAAATTATGGACCTTGTTGGGATGCCTGGGTGGCTCAGTCAGTTAAGTATCTGACTATTTCAGCTCAGGTCATGATCTCACAGTTCATGGGATTGAGCCCCGTGTCAGGCTCCTGCCAGCTCAGAACCTGCTTGGGATTCTCTCTCTCCCCTTGTCTTTGCCTCTTCCCTGCTCACTCATTTTGTGTCTGTCTCTCCCAAAATGAATAAACATTAAAACAACAGCAACAACAAAATACAGAAAAGAAAAGCCTAAACATTGCCAGTCATGCTCTAAAATTCACTTGGCATTTCAGTAATATTTGTACAGCCCAAACCTAGAAAACCAAACAATCCTATAAACAACAAATGATAAAAGGAAATAACAATTTTACTACAATATAGTATTTGGAAACCAGTTGGTTAAGAATAGACCAGAAAATGCAACTGTAAAAGAACCAATAAAAGAGAAATTCTTGCTAAACATACTCTTAATTTAAGGTAAAAGACACTGTCAATACAGATTTTCACTGTCTATTCAGTATGACAATAAGACAGGATGTCAACATGTCTGGATCCACCAAAGACTTTTTCCAATGAGGCATTTACAAATTTAAATTATGGTCATGGTTGTCAAATGGCAACAGGTGGGAGTGTTCACATGCAAAAAGCATTATAGAGAAGGAAAAGAAAGTTTAAATAGAACAATAATATATTAGGCCTGAGTAAACAAATTCCATCAAAGAAAACTCTGGCTGACTTCATTTCTTCCTGTTATAAAAGAGATATTAATATCCTTTGTCATTAAATGCAAGCATATAGAGTGGAGAGTGCATTCATGGAAACTGGGTTGATAGAAGCATTACCTGGTGTGAGTCACTTTAATTTTAACAATGTCATGAAGCACAGACATCCAAAAACTGATCAGCTGAGATAAGAAGTAATGTGATTTAAGATATCACAAAGAGCACCAGCAAATATTACTGAGATTTCAGCAGCTTGCATATTGGAAAAGAAGAGAAACATGGTACTTATGTACTGTATACCTTCCCATCCAAAGACTAGCCTGACACGATGTTACAGATGATGAGTTTTCATCAGGGTCTTCAGAGGTGGAGCTCATTGCCAATACTCCTGATGCTTGACTTGTGATGTCTTTATAAAGCTGAATAAACTGGTACAAATTCATGATCCGTGATGCTTCCACAATGCCAGTGCTTTTGTTAATCTACAAATACAAAGAAAATGAAAAAAAAAGTTCATAATTTCTTTGACCAATTTTTTTTTCAAGTTTTTATTTAAATTCCAGTTAGTTAACATGCAGTGTAATATTAGTTTCAGGTGTAGAATTTAGTGATTCATCACTTACATACATCACCTGGTACTCATCACAGCAAGTGCCCTCCTTAATCCTCATCACCTATTCAATCCATCCCCCTTCTCTAATCATTTTTCCCAAGAGGGGGGAACAGATATTTAGTCAAACATCCTAGGAAGTAAAATTTTTCAAGGTTTGCAAACTACCTAACAAGAGAGAAAAAGAATGTCTGAGCAAATGAATAATAAATGTCATGTCTCCTACATTTATGGAAGTCAAAGTACTTGCACACATGTATCTCATTTGATACTCAAAATAACCCTGTAGGCATCACCCTGTTTAGAGTTGATGATGTCAGATGACTTTCCCAGACCTAAAAAATGAATTTCAGAGACCAGTATTGACAATTCTTTTTAACTTCTTAACGAATTTCTTAACTAAAAGATTTATTTGAATCCAACAACCACATGCCATTCTACTATAACTGAAACAACCAACTGCTTTCTTGAATATCTTAAGTTCTATTTTACACTAAAACTTCCAAACTAAAGAAAGAAAATTACACTAAAGTAAATCCTAAGAAAAAGTGGTTGAATTCTTCCCAGAAGGCTATTTTGTTTTGGCAAAAAAACTCATTTAGTATAAAGTGGAACCAGTGGCCTACAGATTGTACCTCTCCCCACCCTCGCTTACATTCTTTTATTATTATTATTTTAAAGTTTATTTATTTATTTTGAGAGAGACAGAGGGGGGCAGATGAAAAGAAAGAGAATCCCAAGCAGGCTCGGATGGATAAAAACAATACAATTCATGAAGTTCCTTTTTTAAAGTTTATTTATTTATTTTGAAAGAGACAGAGAAAGACCGAGAGTACAAGCAGGGGAGGGCCAGAGAGAGAGGGAGAGAAAGAGAATCCCAAGACGGCTCTGTACTGACAGCACAGAGCCTGAGGCAGGGCCAGAACTTACAAACTGTGAGATCATGACCTGAGCCAAAACCAATAGTCAGATACTTAACTGACTGAGCCCCCAGGTGCCCCTCATGAAGTTTCTTAATAGCCATTGTAGTCCATAATTTTAATTAACCCATTAATTTTTCTAATATTATTTCCATAAAATATTTCATTTAAACATCATTTAGATTAGCTTTTATAATGAATTAAATATTATTTGAGGATAATCATGGTAGTAACAGTCAAGACAAGGTCTTTTTGTAAATACAAAGGTTATAGCACAATTGTGTTTCAGTCGCTTAAGATTAAGAAATATGAGGAGTGCCTGGGTGGCTCAGTCGGTTGAGCATCCGGCTTCGGCTCAGGTCATGATCTCATGGTTTGTGAGTTCAAGCCCCGCGTTAGACTCTGCTGACAACCCAGAGCCTGGAGTCTAATTCAGATTCTGTGTCTCCCTCTCTCTCTGCCCCTCCTCTCTCTTTTCTCTCTCTCTCTCTCTCTCTCCTTCCCTCTCAAAAATAAATAAATCTTAAAAAAAAAAAAGTTTAAGGAGGGCACTTGTTGTGATGAGCATTGGGGGTCGTATGTAAGTCATGAATCACTAAATTCTATTCCTGAAACCAATACTGCACTGTATGTTAATAAAATTTAAATTTAAAAAAAAGTTAAAAAAATGACAAGGTTTCTATTATGCCTCAGCAAAGAGAACTAGAAAATTTAAAAAAAATAAAAAAATTGCAAACTGCTTTGATGAAAATGAGTTGCCTTAAAATAAAACCTTGTAATTTTAACCAAAAAAAATTAGCAAGTTATTAATATGTAATTCTACTATACTGTATTACATGATTAAGTGTGGCTCTAACCACCAAAAGAATTTAAGTTCAGAGCTTGAAGTCTCTGTTGTCCTCACCTTGGTACAGATCACCCGTACAACCATTTTCCATAAGGCAGAGGAATCAGACCGAGGGAGTACCTCAAAAACAAGATGTTTTCCCTGGCCAGAAACCATTTTAGCAGTTCTGAAAAGAGACAAACACATTTGTCAATTTTATGAAAAGTCTTATAAAATAATGGAGCTATGAAACCAGATTCAAGAAACCCTTTAAAACAGAAGAAAATCTGAAGAAAATACAGAGACAAGTAACAATAATGATTGTAATAATTAGATTCTTAAAACACAGGGAAAGAGAATGTTTTGATTATAAACATACAACTAAGTTTTTAACGTCAACAGCATCGCTGACAGAATAATAGATCTTTTTATGTCATATCTCAATGGTTTTTTAATGTCTAACAAAGATGTCTAGAAAAAAACACATCTAAGAAATCAGGTACTTAAAGAAAAAGTTTAGCTGGTTTCATTTAGCCACATTATTTTTCCTTATGTTTATTTATGTATTTTGGGAGAGAGAGAGAGAGAGAGAGAGAGAGAGAGAGAGAGAGAGAATATGAATCCCAAGCAGGCTCCATGCTGTCAGCGTGGAGCAGAATGCAGGGCTCTATCTCATGAACTGTGAGGTCATGACCTGAGCCAAAACCAAGAGTTGGATGCTTAACTGAATGAGCCACCTGCATTTTGACCACTGCCTCAGATGTATAAAGTGTGAGAAAAAAATCTTGCTCTTGGTTGAGCCCTAATTTAAGCAACACACAGCTCTTTGAAAAAAAAAAAATTTTTTTTTTTTAAATTTGGGACTGGATCAAGCAAACGATTTGAGACACCTTAAATACAGCTTTGCTATCTTCCTTTAGCAGAGTAATTTTGAGGGCCACAGGATTCTAACATAAAAATATAACACCTTTAGAGGATAATTCAGTATCTTCCCATTAATGCCAAATTATATCAGATCAAAGATACACTAAGTATTATCATTAGTCACATTTCTCTCTGAGCACCAGTGGGGATATCATACTCAGAACCAAAGGATGTAGAGGTAAATAGAAGCCACCGAAAATAAAGTAACTAGCTCTAGGTAACAAAGTCTGCTAGTGAAATTCATCTGTGCCAGTTCTCAGCTATTTTCTAGCTATTAAGCCACGCTTTTTGTATAGGTTTAACTTTATAATTCTCACACAGCATTGCACTTGTGAAATGCCCAACTCTGACCCATATAAATTAGTTTTAGGAACCAAATCCAGTCAGAACATCCTGTGCTAAGTAAATAAAAGGAAGATATTCTTTACTATCACCTCTATATTACACAATAAGCTTAGCTGTGGATGCTTTCACAAGACATATTTTATCTGGTATCTTTAGACCAAAAAGTAAAATTTTATAGAACAGATGGCTTATGCATATAAATTCCGAGACTCTAAAGGGATGGCAGATGTCAATGATTACTCTTCATAAGAGTCAAAACAATAAACACCAAAAAGCATTCCACTCAGGCACCTCGATGACTCAGTCAATTAAGCATTCGACTCTTGGTTTCAGCTCAGGTCATGATCTCATGGTTGTGAGATTGAGCCTCACGTTGGGCTCTGTACTGGGCGTGGAGCCCGCTTGGAATTCTCCCTCTCTCCCTCCCTTCCTTCCCCCCCCCCC